>NW_028296684.1:0-110616 GCF_055471065.1 Atractosteus spatula | reverse complement strand
AATTTCTGCACACTGGGGTTAAGGGCTGCCTCAGTGGGCTCTTCTGAGCTAGGCAGTTACACTGTGATTCCAAGGGCTGACAAAACGCGTTTATGTCGTGCTGAAAAACACGTTTTGAAAAGTGTGCTGTTTCTGCCCTAAAAGTTACATGGTGATGACCAAAGTTGCCAAAACGTGTTTATTTCTGCTGAAAAACACGTTTTGACAATTTCTGAGCACTGGGGTTAAGGGCTGACTCAGTGTGCTCTTCTGAGCCAGGCAGTTACACTGCGATTCTAAGGGCTGAGAAAACGCGTTTATTTCGGGCTGAAAAAACACGTTTTGAAAACTGTGCTGTTTCTGCCCTATAAGTTACATGGTGGTGACCAAAGTTGCCAAAACGTGTTTATTTCTGCTGAAAAACACGTTTTGACAATTTCTGAGCACTGGGGTTAAGGGCTGCCTCAGTGGGCTCTTCTGAGCTAGGCAGTTACACTGTGATTCCAAGGGCTGACAAAACGCGTTTATTTCGGGCTGAAAAACACGTTTTGAAAAGTGTGCTGTTTCTGCCCTATAAGTTACATGGTGATGACCAAAGTTGCCAAAACGTGTTTATTTCTGCTGAAAAACACGTTTTGACAATTTCTGAGCACTGGGTTTAAGGGCTGACTCAGTGTGCTCTTCTGAGCCAGGCAGTTACACTGCGATTCTAAGGGCTGAGAAAACGCGTTTATTTCGGGCTGAAAAACACGTTTTGAAAACTGTGCTGTTTCTGCCCTATAAGTTACATGGTGATGACCAAAGTTGCCAAAACGTGTTTATTTCTGCTGAAAAACACGTTTTGACAATTTCTGAGCACTGGGGTTAAGGGCTGACTCAGTGTGCTCTTCTGAGCCAGGCAGTTACACTGCGATTCTAAGGGCTGAGAAAACGCGTTTATTTCGGGCTGAAAAACACGTTTTGAAAACTGTGCTGTTTCTGCCCTATAAGTTACATGGTGATGACCAAAGTTGCCAAAACGTGTTTATTTCTGCTGAAAAACACGTTTTGACAATTTCTGAGCACTGGGGTTAAGGGCTGCCTCAGTGGGCTCTTCTGAGCTAGGCAGTTACTCTGTGATTCCAAGGGCTGACAAAACGCGTTTATTTCGGGCTGAAAAACACGTTTTGAAAAGTGTGCTGTTTCTGCCCTATAAGTTACATGGTGATGACCAAAGTTGCCAAAACGTGTTTATTTCTGCTGAAAAACACGTTTTGACAATTTCTGCACACTGGGGTTAAGGGCTGCCTCAGTGGGCTCTTCTGAGCTAGGCAGTTACTCTGTGATTCCAAGGGCTGACAAAACGCGTTTATTTCCGGCTGAAAAACACGTTTTGAAAACTGTGCTGTTTCTGCCCTATAAGTTACATGGTGGTGACCAAAGTTGCCAAAACGTGTTTATTTCTGCTGGAAAACACGTTTTGACAATTTCTGAGCACTGGGGTTAAGGGCTGCCTTAGTGGACTCTTCTGAGCTAGGCAGTTACACTGTGATTCCAAGGGCTGACAAAACGCGTTTATTTCGGGCTGAAAAACACGTTTTGAAAAGTGTGCTGTTTCTGCCCTATAAGTTACATGGTGATGACCAAAGTTGCCAAAACGTGTTTATTTCTGCTGAAAAACACGTTTTGACAATTTCTGCACACTGGGGTTAAGGGCTGCCTCAGTGGGCTCTTCTGAGCTAGGCAGTTACACTGTGATTCCAAGGGCTGACAAAACGCGTTTATTTCGGGCTGAAAAACACGTTTTGAAAAGTGTGCTGTTTCTGCCCTATAAGTTACATGGTGATGACCAAAGTTGCCAAAACGTGTTTATTTCTGCTGAAAAACACGTTTTGACAATTTCTGAGCACTGGGGTTAAGGGCTGACTCAGTGTGCTCTTCTGAGACAGGCAGTTACACTGCGATTCTAAGGGCTGAGAAAACGCGTTTATTTCATGCTGAAAAACACGTTTTGAAAACTGTGCTGTTTCTGCCCTATAAGTTACATGGTGGTGACCAAAGTTGCCAAAACATGTTTATTTCTGCTGAAAAACACGTTTTGACAATTTCTGCACACTGGGGTTAAGGGCTGCCTCAGTGGGCTCTTCTGAGCTAGGCAGTTACACTGTGATTCCAAGGGCTGACAAAACGCGTTTATTTCGGGCTGAAAAACACGTTTTGAAAAGTGTGCTGTTTCTGCCCTATAAGTTACATGGTGATGACCAAAGTTGCCAAAACGTGTTTATTTCTGCTGAAAAACACGTTTTGACAATTTCTGAGCACTGGGGTTAAGGGCTGACTCAGTGTGCTCTTCTGAGCCAGGCAGTTACACTGCGATTCTAAGGGCTGAGAAAACGCGTTTATTTCGGGCTGAAAAACACGTTTTGAAAACTGTGCTGTTTCTGCCCTATAAGTTACATGGTGGTGACCAAAGTTGCCAAAAAGTGTTTATTTCTGCTGAAAAACACGTTTTGACAATTTCTGAGCACTGGGGTTAAGGGCTGCCTCAGTGGGCTCTTCTGAGCTAGGCAGTTACACTGTGATTCCAAGGGCTGACAAAACGCGTTTATTTCGGGCTGAAAAACACGTTTTGAAAACTGTGCTGTTTCTGCCCTATAAGTTACATGGTGGTGACCAAAGTTGCCAAAACGTGTTTATTTCTGCTGAAAAACACGTTTTGACAATTTCTGCACACTGGGGTTAAGGGCTGCCTCAGTGGGCTCTTCTGAGCTAGGCAGTTACACTGTGATTCCAAGGGCTGACAAAACGCGTTTATTTCGGGCTGAAAAACACGTTTTGAAAAGTGTGCTGTTTCTGCCCTATAAGTTACATGGTGATGACCAAAGTTGCCAAAACGTGTTTATTTCTGCTGAAAAACACGTTTTGACAATTTCTGAGCACTGGGGTTAAGGGCTGACTCAGTGTGCTCTTCTGAGACAGGCAGTTACACTGCGATTCTAAGGGCTGAGAAAACGCGTTTATTTCGGGCTGAAAAACACGTTTTGAAAACTGTGCTGTTTCTGCCCTATAAGTTACATGGTGGTGACCAAAGTTGCCAAAACGTGTTTATTTCTGCTGGAAAACACGTTTTGACAATTTCTGAGCACTGGGGTTAAGGGCTGCCTCAGTGTGCTCTTCTGAGCTAGGCAGTTACACTGCGATTCTAAGGGCTGAGAAAACGCGTTTATTTCGGGCTGAAAAACACGTTTTGAAAACTGTGCTGTTTCTGCCCTATAAGTTACATGGTGATGACCAAAGTTGCCAAAACGTGTTTATTTCTGCTGAAAAACACGTTTTGACAATTTCTGAGCACTGGGGTTAAGGGCTGCCTCAGTGGGCTCTTCTGAGCTAGGCAGTTACTCTGTGATTCCAAGGGCTGACAAAACGCGTTTATTTCGGGCTGAAAAACACGTTTTGAAAAGTGTGCTGTTTCTGCCCTATAAGTTACATGGTGATGACCAAAGTTGCCAAAACGTGTTTATTTCTGCTGAAAAACACGTTTTGACAATTTCTGCACACTGGGGTTAAGGGCTGCCTCAGTGGGCTCTTCTGAGCTAGGCAGTTACACTGTGATTCCAAGGGCTGACAAAACGCGTTTATTTCCGGCTGAAAAACACGTTTTGAAAACTGTGCTGTTTCTGCCCTATAAGTTACATAGTGGTGACCAAAGTTGCCAAAACGTGTTTATTTCTGCTGGAAAACACGTTTTGACAATTTC
This sequence comes from Atractosteus spatula, assembly GCF_055471065.1. Lineage (NCBI taxonomy): Eukaryota > Metazoa > Chordata > Actinopteri > Semionotiformes > Lepisosteidae > Atractosteus > Atractosteus spatula. Next base: position 106,901 of record NW_028296684.1, on the reverse strand, counting down.
TGAGCACTGGGGTTAAGGGCTGCCTTAGTGGGCTCTTCTGAGGTAGGCAGTTACACTGTGATTCCAAGGGCTGACAAAACGCGTTTATTTCGGGCTGAAAAACACGTTTTGAAAAGTGTGCTGTTTCTGCCCTATAAGTTACATGGTGATGACCAAAGTTGCCAAAACGTGTTTATTTCTGCTGAAAAACACGTTTTGACAATTTCTGCACACGGGGGTTAAGGGCTGCCTCAGTGGGCTCTTCTGAGCTAGGCAGTTACACTGTGATTCCAAGGGCTGACAAAACGCGTTTATTTCGGGCTGAAAAACACGTTTTGAAAAGTGTGCTGTTTCTGCCCTATAAGTTACATGGTGATGACCAAAGTTGCCAAAACGTGTTTATTTCTGCTGAAAAACACGTTTTGACAATTTCTGAGCACTGGGGTTAAGGGCTGACTCAGTGTGCTCTTCTGAGACAGGCAGTTACACTGCGATTCTAAGGGCTGAGAAAACGCGTTTATTTCGGGCTGAAAAACACGTTTTGAAAACTGTGCTGTTTCTGCCCTATAAGTTACATGGTGGTGACCAAAGTTGCCAAAACGTGTTTATTTCTGCTGGAAAACACGTTTTGACAATTTCTGAGCACTGGGGTTAAGGGCTGCCTCAGTGGGCTCTTCTGAGCTAGGCAGTTACACTGTGATTCCAAGGGCTGACAAAACGCGTTTATTTCGGGCTGAAAAACACGTTTTGAAAAGTGTGCTGTTTCTGCCCTATAAGTTACATGGTGATGACCAAAGTTGCCAAAACGTGTTTATTTCTGCTGAAAAACACGTTTTGACAATTTCTGAGCACTGGGGTTAAGGGCTGACTCAGTGTGCTCTTCTGAGCCAGGCAGTTACACTGCGATTCTAAGGGCTGAGAAAACGCGTTTATTTCGGGCTGAAAAACACGTTTTGAAAACTGTGCTGTTTTTGCCCTATAAGTTACATGGTGGTGACCAAAGTTGCCAAAACGTGTTTATTTCTGCTGAAAAACACGTTTTGACAATTTCTGCATACTGGGGTTAAGGGCTGCCTCAGTGGGCTCTTCTGAGCTAGGCAGTTACACTGTGATTCCAAGGGCTGACAAAACGCGTTTATTTCGGGCTGAAAAACACGTTTTGAAAAGTGTGCTGTTTCTGCCCTATAAGTTACATGGTGATGACCAAAGTTGCCAAAACGTGTTTATTTCTGCTGAAAAACACGTTTTGACAATTTCTGTGCACTGGGGTTAAGGGCTGACTCTGTGTGCTCTTCTGGGACAGGCAGTTACACTGCGATTCTAAGGGCTGAGAAAACGCGTTTATTTCGGGCTGAAAAACACGTTTTGAAAACTGTGCTGTTTCTGCCCTATAAGTTACATGGTGGTGACCAAAGTTGCCAAAACGTGTTTATTTCTGCTGAAAAACACGTTTTGACAATTTCTGCACACTGGGGTTAAGGGCTGCCTCAGTGGGCTCTTCTGAGCTAGGCAGTTACACTGTGATTCCAAGGGCTGACAAAACGCGTTTATTTCGGGCTGAAAAACACGTTTTGAAAAGTGTGCTGTTTCTGCCCTATAAGTTACATGGTGATGACCAAAGTTGCCAAAACGTGTTTATTTCTGCTGAAAAACACGTTTTGACAATTTCTGAGCACTGGGGTTAAGGGCTGACTCAGTCTGGTCTTCTGAGCCAGGCAGTTACACTGCGATTCTAAGGGCTGAGAAAACGCGTTTATTTCGGGCTGAAAAACACGTTTTGAAAACTGTGCTGTTTCTGCCCTATAAGTTACATGGTGGTGACCAAAGTTGCCAAAACGTGTTTATTTCTGCTGGAAAACACGTTTTGACAATTTCTGAGCACAGGGGTTAAGGGCTGCCTCAGTGGGGTCTTCTGAGCTAGGCAGTTACACTGTGATTCCAAGGGCTGACAAAACGCGTTTATTTCGGGCTGAAAAACACGTTTTGAAAAGTGTGCTGTTTCTGCCCTATAAGTTACATGGTGATGACCAAAGTTGCCAAAACGTGTTTATTTCTGCTGAAAAACACGTTTTGATAATTTCTGAGCACTGGGGTTAAGGGCTGACTCAGTGTGCTCTTCTGAGCCAGGCAGTTACACTGCGATTCTAAGGGCTGAGAAAACGCGTTTATTTCGGGCTGAAAAACACGTTTTGAAAACTGTGCTGTTTCTGCCCTATAAGTTACATGGTGATGACCAACGTTGCCAAAACGTGTTTATTTCTGCTGAAAAACACGTTTTGACAATTTCTGAGCACTGGGGTTAAGGGCTGCCTCAGTGGGCTCTTCTGAGCTAGGCAGTTACACTGTGATTCCAAGGCCTGACAAAACGCGTTTATTTCGGGCTGAAAAACACGTTTTGAAAAGTGTGCTGTTTCTGCCCTATAAGTTACATGGTGATGACCAAAGTTGCCAAAACGTGTTTATTTCTGCTGAAAAACACGTTTTGACAATTTCTGAGCACTGGGGTTAAGGGCTGACTCAGTGTGCTCTTCTGAGCCAGGCAGTTACACTGCGATTCTAAGGGCTGAGAAAACGCGTTTATTTCGGGCTGAAAAACACGTTTTGAAAACTGTGCTGTTTTTGCCCTATAAGTTACATGGTGGTGACCAAAGTTGCCAAAACGTGTTTATTTCTGCTGAAAAACACGTTTTGACAATTTCTGCACACTGGGGTTAAGGGCTGCCTCAGTGGGCTCTTCTGAGCTAGGCAGTTACACTGTGATTCCAAGGGCTGACAAAACGCGTTTATTTCGGGCTGAAAAACACGTTTTGAAAAGTGTGCTGTTTCTGCCCTATAAGTTACATGGTGATGACCAAAGTTGCCAAAACGTGTTTATTTCTGCTGAAAAACACGTTTTGACAATTTCTGAGCACTGGGGTTAAGGGCTGACTCAGTCTGGTCTTCTGAGCCAGGCAGATACACTGCGATTCTAAGGGCTGAGAAAACGCGTTTATTTCGGGCTGAAAAACACGTTTTGAAAACTGTGCTGTTTCTGCCCTATAAGTTACATGGTGGTGACCAAAGTTGCCAAAACGTGTTTATTTCTGCTGGAAAACACGTTTTGACAATTTCTGAGCACTGGGGTTAAGGGCTGACTCAGTGTGGTCTTCTGAGCCAGGCAGTTACACTGCGATTCTAAGGGCTGAGAAAACGCGTTTATTTCGGGCTGAAAAACACGTTTTGAAAACTGTGTTGTTTCTGCCCTATAAGTTACATGGTGGTGACCAAAGTTGCCAAAACGTGTTTATTTCTGCTGGAAAACACGTTTTGACAATTTCTGAGCACTGGGGTTAAGGGCTGCCTCAGTGGGCTCTTCTGAGCTAGGCAGTTACACTGTGATTCCAAGGGCTGACAAAACGCGTTTATTTCGGGCTGAAAAACACGTTTTGAAAAGTGTGCTGTTTCTGCCCTATAAGTTACATGGTGATGACCAAAGTTGCCAAAACGTGTTTATTTCTGCTGAAAAACACGTTTTGACAATTTCTGCACACTGGGGTTAAGGGCTGCCTCAGTGGGCTCTTCTGAGCTAGGCAGTTACACTGTGATTCCAAGGGCTGAAAAGACGCGTTTATTTCGGGCTGAAAAACACGTTTTGAAAACTGTGCTGTTTCTGCCCTATAAGTTACATGGTGATGACCAAAGTTGCCAAAACGTGTTTATTTCTGCTGAAAAACACGTTTTGACAATTTCTGAGCACTGGGGTTAAGGGCTGACTCAGTGTGCTCTTCTGAGCCAGGCAGTTACACTGCGATTCTAAATGCTGAGAAAACGCGTTTATTTCGGGCTGAAAAACACGTTTTGAAAACTGTGCTGTTTCTGCCCTATAAGTTACATGGTGATGACCAACGTTGCCAAAACGTGTTTATTTCTGCTGAAAAACACGTTTTGACAATTTCTGAGCACTGGGGTTAAGGGCTGCCTCAGTGGGCTCTTCTGAGCTAGGCAGTTACTCTGTGATTCCAAGGGCTGACAAAACGCGTTTATTTCGGGCTGAAAAACACGTTTTGAAAAGTGTGCTGTTTCTGCCCTATAAGTTACATGGTGATGACCAAAGTTGCCAAAACGTGTTTATTTCTGCTGAAAAACACGTTTTGACAATTTCTGCACACTGGGGTTAAGGGCTGCCTCAGTGGGCTCTTCTGAGCTAGGCAGTTACACTGTGATTCCAAGGGCTGACAAAACGCGTTATTTCCGGCTGAAAAACACGTTTTGAAAACTGTGCTGTTTCTGCCCTATAAGTTACATGGTGGTGACCAAAGTTGCCAAAACGTGTTTATTTCTGCTGAAAAACACGTTTTGACAATTTCTGAGCACTGGGGTTAAGGGCTGACTCAGTGTGCTCTTCTGAGACAGGCAGTTACACTGCGATTCTAAGGGCTGAGAAAACGTGTTTATTTCGAGCTGAAAAACACGTTTTGAAAACTGTGCTGTTTCTGCCCTATAAGTTACATGGTGGTGACCAAAGTTGCCAAAACGTGTTTATTTCTGCTGAAAAACACGTTTTGACATTTTCTGTACACTGGGGTTAAGGGCTGCCTCAGTGGGCTATCTGAGCTAGGCAGTTACACTGTGATTCCAAGGGCTGACAAAACGCGTTTATTTCGGGCTGAAAAACACGTTTTGAAAAGTGTGCTGTTTCTGCCCTATAAGTTACATGGTGATGACCAAAGTTGCCAAAACATGTTTATTTCTGCTGAAAAACACGTTTTGACAATTTCTGAGCACTGGGGTTAAGGGCTGACTCAGTGTGCTCTTCTGAGACAGGCAGTTACACTGCGATTCTAAGGGCTGAGAAAACGCGTTTATTTCGGGCTGAAAAACACGTTTTGAAAACTGTGCTGTTTCTGCCCTATAAGTTACATGGTGGTGACCAAAGTTGCCAAAACGTGTTTATTTCTGCTGAAAAACACGTTTTGACAATTTCTGCACACTGGGGTTAAGGGCTGCCTCAGTGGGCTCTTCTGAGCTAGGCAGTTACACTGTGATTCCAAGGGCTGACAAAACGCGTTTATTTCGGGCTGAAAAACACGTTTTGAAAAGTGTGCTGTTTCTGCCCTATAAGTTACATGGTGATGACCAAAGTTGCCAAAACGTGTTTATTTCTGCTGAAAAACACGTTTTGACAATTTCTGAGCACTGGGGTTAAGGGCTGACTCAGTGTGCTCTTCTGAGCCAGGCAGTTACACTGCGATTCTAAGGGCTGAGAAAACGCGTTTATTTCGGGCTGAAAAACACGTTTTGAAAACTGTGCTGTTTCTGCCCTATAAGTTACATGGTGGTGACCAAAGTTGCCAAAACGTGTTTATTTCTGCTGAAAAACACGTTTTGACAATTTCTGAGCACTGGGGTTAAGGGCTGCCTCAGTGGGCTCTTCTGAGCTAGGCAGTTACACTGTGATTCCAAGGGCTGACAAAACGCGTTTATTTCGGGCTGAAAAACACGTTTTGAAAAGTGTGCTGTTTCTGCCCTATAAGTTACATGGTGATGACCAAAGTTGCCAAAACGTGTTTATTTCTGCTGAAAAACACGTTTTGACAATTTCTGCACACTGGGGTTAAGGGCTGCCTCAGTGGGCTCTTCTGAGCTAGGCAGTTACACTGTGATTCCAAGGGCTGACAAAACGCGTTTATTTCGGGCTGAAAAACACGTTTTGAAAAGTGTGCTGTTTCTGCCCTATAAGTTACATGGTGATGACCAAAGTTGCCAAAACGTGTTTATTTCTGCTGAAAAACACGTTTTGACAATTTCTGAGCACTGGGGTTAAGGGCTGACTCAGTGTGCTCTTCTGAGCCAGGCAGTTACACTGCGATTCTAAGGGCTGAGAAAACGCGTTTATTTCGGGCTGAAAAACACGTTTTGAAAACTGTGCTGTTTCTGCCCTATAAGTTACATGGTGATGACCAAAGTTGCCAAAACGTGTTTATTTCTGCTGAAAAACACGTTTTGACAATTTCTGAGCACTGGGGTTAAGGGCTGCCTCAGTGGGCTCTTCTGAGCTAGGCAGTTACTCTGTGATTCCAAGGGCTGACAAAACGCGTTTATTTCGGGCTGAAAAACACGTTTTGAAAAGTGTGCTGTTTCTGCCCTATAAGTTACATGGTGATGACCAAAGTTGCCAAAACGTGTTTATTTCTGCTGAAAAACACGTTTTGACAATTTCTGCACACTGGGGTTAAGGGCTGCCTCAGTGGGCTCTTCTGAGCTAGGCAGTTACACTGTGATTCCAAGGGCTGACAAAACGCGTTTATTTCCGGCTGAAAAACACGTTTTGAAAACTGTGCTGTTTCTGCCCTATAAGTTACATGGTGGTGACCAAAGTTGCCAAAACGTGTTTATTTCTGCTGGAAAACACGTTTTGACAATTTCTGAGCACTGGGGTTAAGGGCTGCCTTAGTGGGCTCTTCTGAGCTAGGCAGTTACACTGTGATTCCAAGGGCTGACAAAACGCGTTTATTTCGGGCTGAAAAACACGTTTTGAAAAGTGTGCTGTTTCTGCCCTATAAGTTACATGGTGATGACCAAAGTTGCCAAAACGTGTTTATTTCGGCTGAAAAACACGTTTTGACAATTTCTGAGCACTGGGGTTAAGGGCTGACTCAGTGTGCTCTTCTGAGCCAGGCAGTTACACTGCGATTCTAAGGGCTGAGAAAACGCGTTTATTTCGGGCTGAAAAACACGTTTTGAAAACTGTGCTGTTTTTGCCCTATAAGTTACATGGTGGTGACCAAAGTTGCCAAAACGTGTTTATTTCTGCTGAAAAACACGTTTTGACAATTTCTGCATACTGGGGTTAAGGGCTGCCTCAGTGGGCTCTTCTGAGCTAGGCAGTTACACTTTGATTCCAAGGGCTGACAAAACGCGTTTATTTCGGGCTGAAAAACACGTTTTGAAAAGTGTGCTGTTTCTGCCCTATAAGTTACATGGTGATGACCAAAGTTGCCAAAACGTGTTTATTTCTGCTGAAAAACACGTTTTGACAATTTCTGCACACTGGGGTTAAGGGCTGCCTCAGTGGGCTCTTCTGAGCTAGGCAGTTACACTGTGATTCCAAGGGCTGACAAAACGCGTTATTTCCGGCTGAAAAACACGTTTTGAAAACTGTGCTGTTTCTGCCCTATAAGTTACATGGTGGTGACCAAAGTTGCCAAAACGTGTTTATTTCTGCTGAAAAACACGTTTTGACAATTTCTGAGCACTGGGGTTAAGGGCTGACTCAGTGTGCTCTTCTGAGACAGGCAGTTACACTGCGATTCTAAGGGCTGAGAAAACGTGTTTATTTCGAGCTGAAAAACACGTTTTGAAAACTGTGCTGTTTCTGCCCTATAAGTTACATGGTGGTGACCAAAGTTGCCAAAACGTGTTTATTTCTGCTGAAAAACACGTTTTGACATTTTCTGTACACTGGGGTTAAGGGCTGCCTCAGTGGGCTATCTGAGCTAGGCAGTTACACTGTGATTCCAAGGGCTGACAAAACGCGTTTATTTCGGGCTGAAAAACACGTTTTGAAAAGTGTGCTGTTTCTGCCCTATAAGTTACATGGTGATGACCAAAGTTGCCAAAACATGTTTATTTCTGCTGAAAAACACGTTTTGACAATTTCTGAGCACTGGGGTTAAGGGCTGACTCAGTGTGCTCTTCTGAGACAGGCAGTTACACTGCGATTCTAAGGGCTGAGAAAACGCGTTTATTTCGGGCTGAAAAACACGTTTTGAAAACTGTGCTGTTTCTGCCCTATAAGTTACATGGTGGTGACCAAAGTTGCCAAAACGTGTTTATTTCTGCTGAAAAACACGTTTTGACAATTTCTGCACACTGGGGTTAAGGGCTGCCTCAGTGGGCTCTTCTGAGCTAGGCAGTTACACTGTGATTCCAAGGGCTGACAAAACGCGTTTATTTCGGGCTGAAAAACACGTTTTGAAAAGTGTGCTGTTTCTGCCCTATAAGTTACATGGTGATGACCAAAGTTGCCAAAACGTGTTTATTTCTGCTGAAAAACACGTTTTGACAATTTCTGAGCACTGGGGTTAAGGGCTGACTCAGTGTGCTCTTCTGAGCCAGGCAGTTACACTGCGATTCTAAGGGCTGAGAAAACGCGTTTATTTCGGGCTGAAAAACACGTTTTGAAAACTGTGCTGTTTCTGCCCTATAAGTTACATGGTGGTGACCAAAGTTGCCAAAACGTGTTTATTTCTGCTGAAAAACACGTTTTGACAATTTCTGAGCACTGGGGTTAAGGGCTGCCTCAGTGGGCTCTTCTGAGCTAGGCAGTTACACTGTGATTCCAAGGGCTGACAAAACGCGTTTATTTCGGGCTGAAAAACACGTTTTGAAAAGTGTGCTGTTTCTGCCCTATAAGTTACATGGTGATGACCAAAGTTGCCAAAACGTGTTTATTTCTGCTGAAAAACACGTTTTGACAATTTCTGCACACTGGGGTTAAGGGCTGCCTCAGTGGGCTCTTCTGAGCTAGGCAGTTACACTGTGATTCCAAGGGCTGACAAAACGCGTTTATTTCGGGCTGAAAAACACGTTTTGAAAAGTGTGCTGTTTCTGCCCTATAAGTTACATGGTGATGACCAAAGTTGCCAAAACATGTTTATTTCTGCTGAAAAACAAGTTTTGACAATTTCTGAGCACTGGGGTTAAGGGCTGACTCAGTGTGCTCTTCTGAGACAGGCAGTTACACTGCGATTCTAAGGGCTGAGAAAACGCGTTTATTTCGGGCTGAAAAACACGTTTTGAAAACTGTGCTGTTTCTGCCCTATAAGTTACATGGTGGTGACCAAAGTTGCCAAAACGTGTTTATTTCTGCTGGAAAACACGTTTTGACAATTTCTGAGCACTGGGGTTAAGGGCTGCCTCAGTGTGCTCTTCTGAGCTAGGCAGTTACACTGTGATTCCAAGGGCTGACAAAACGCGTTTATTTCGGGCTGAAAAACACGTTTTGAAAACTGTGCTGTTTCTGCCCTATAAGTTACATGGTGATGACCAAAGTTGCCAAAACGTGTTTATTTCTGCTGAAAAACACGTTTTGACAATTTCTGAGCACTGGGGTTAAGGGCTGACTCAGTGTGCTCTTCTGAGCCAGGCAGTTACACTGCGATTCTAAGGGCTGAGAAAACGCGTTTATTTCGGGCTGAAAAACACGTTTTGAAAACTGTGCTGTTTCTGCCCTATAAGTTACATGGTGATGACCAAAGTTGCCAAAACGTGTTTATTTCTGCTGAAAAACACGTTTTGACAATTTCTGAGCACTGGGGTTAAGGGCTGCCTCAGTGGGCTCTTCTGAGCTAGGCAGTTACTCTGTGATTCCAAGGGCTGACAAAACGCGTTTATTTCGGGCTGAAAAACACGTTTTGAAAAGTGTGCTGTTTCTGCCCTATAAGTTACATGGTGATGACCAAAGTTGCCAAAACGTGTTTATTTCTGCTGAAAAACACGTTTTGACAATTTCTGCACACTGGGGTTAAGGGCTGCCTCAGTGGGCTCTTCTGAGCTAGGCAGTTACACTGTGATTCCAAGGGCTGACAAAACGCGTTTATTTCCGGCTGAAAAACACGTTTTGAAAACTGTGCTGTTTCTGCCCTATAAGTTACATGGTGGTGACCAAAGTTGCCAAAACGTGTTTATTTCTGCTGGAAAACACGTTTTGACAATTTCTGAGCACTGGGGTTAAGGGCTGCCTTAGTGGGCTCTTCTGAGCTAGGCAGTTACACTGTGATTCCAAGGGCTGACAAAACGCGTTTATTTCGGGCTGAAAAACACGTTTTGAAAAGTGTGCTGTTTCTGCCCTATAAGTTACATGGTGATGACCAAAGTTGCCAAAACGTGTTTATTTCGGCTGAAAAACACGTTTTGACAATTTCTGAGCACTGGGGTTAAGGGCTGACTCAGTGTGCTCTTCTGAGCCAGGCAGTTACACTGCGATTCTAAGGGCTGAGAAAACGCGTTTATTTCGGGCTGAAAAACACGTTTTGAAAACTGTGCTGTTTTTGCCCTATAAGTTACATGGTGGTGACCAAAGTTGCCAAAACGTGTTTATTTCTGCTGAAAAACACGTTTTGACAATTTCTGCATACTGGGGTTAAGGGCTGCCTCAGTGGGCTCTTCTGAGCTAGGCAGTTACACTTTGATTCCAAGGGCTGACAAAACGCGTTTATTTCGGGCTGAAAAACACGTTTTGAAAAGTGTGCTGTTTCTGCCCTATAAGTTACATGGTGATGACCAAAGTTGCCAAAACGTGTTTATTTCTGCTGAAAAACACGTTTTGACAATTTCTGAGCACTGGGGTTAAGGGCTGACTCTGTGTGCTCTTCTGGGACAGGCAGTTACACTGCGATTCTAAGGGCTGAGAAAACGCGTTTATTTCGGGCTGAAAAACACGTTTTGAAAACTGTGCTGTTTCTGCCCTATAAGTTACATGGTGGTGACCAAAGTTGCCAAAACGTGTTTATTTCTGCTGGAAAACACGTTTTGACAATTTCTGAGCACTGGGGTTAAGGGCTGCCTCAGTGGGCTCTTCTGAGCTAGGCAGTTACACTGTGATTCCAAGGGCTGACAAAACGCGTTTATTTCGGGCTGAAAAACACGTTTTGAAAAGTGTGCTGTTTCTGCCCTATAAGTTACATGGTGATGACCAAAGTTGCCAAAACGTGTTTATTTCTGCTGAAAAACACGTTTTGACAATTTCTGCACACTGGGGTTAAGGGCTGCCTCAGTGGGCTCTTCTGAGCTAGGCATTTACACTGTGATTCCAAGGGCTGACAAAACGCGTTTATTTCGGGCTGAAAAACACGTTTTGAAAACTGTGCTGTTTCTGCCCTATAAGCTACATGGTGGTGACCAAAGTTGCCAAAACGTGTTTATTTCTGCTGAAAAACACGTTTTGACAATTTCTGAGCACTGGGGTTAAGGGCTGCCTCAGTGTGCTCTTCTGAGCTAGGCAGTTACTCTGTGATTCCAAGGGCTGACAAAACGCGTTTATTTCGGGCTGAAAAACACGTTTTGAAAAGTGTGCTGTTTCTGCCCTATAAGTTACATGGTGATGACCAAAGTTGCCAAAACGTGTTTATTTCTGCTGAAAAACACGTTTTGACAATTTCTGCACACTGGGGTTAAGGGCTGCCTCAGTGGGCTCTTCTGAGCTAGGCAGTTACACTGTGATTCCAAGGGCTGACAAAACGCGTTTATTTCGGGCTGAAAAACACGTTTTGAAAAGTGTGCTGTTTCTGCCCTATAAGTTACATGGTGATGACCAAAGTTGCCAAAACGTGTTTATTTCTGCTGAAAAACGCGTTTTGACAATTTCTGAGCACTGGGGTTAAGGGCTGACTCAGTGTGGTCTTCTGAGCCAGGCAGTTACACTGCGATTCTAAGGGCTGAGAAAACGCGTTTATTTCGGGCTGAAAAACACGTTTTGAAAACTGTGCTGTTTCTGCCCTATAAGTTACATGGTGGTGACCAAAGTTGCCAAAACGTGTTTATTTCTGCTGGAAAACACGTTTTGACAATTTCTGAGCACTGGGGTTAAGGGCTGCCTCAGTGGGCTCTTCTGAGCTAGGCAGTTACACTGTGATTCCAAGGGCTGACAAAACGCGTTTATTTCGGGCTGAAAAACACGTTTTGAAAAGTGTGCTGTTTCTGCCCTGTAAGTTACATGGTGATGACCAAAGTTGCCAAAACGTGTTTATTTCTGCTGAAAAACACGTTTTGACAATTTCTGCACACTGGGGTTAAGGGCTGCCTCAGTGGGCTCTTCTGAGCTAGGCAGTTACACTGTGATTCCAAGGGCTGACAAAACGCGTTTATTTCCGGCTGAAAAACACGTTTTGAAAACTGTGCTGTTTCTGCCCTATAAGTTACATGGTGGTGACCAAAGTTGCCAAAACGTGTTTATTTCTGCTGGAAAACACGTTTTGACAATTTCTGAGCACTGGGGTTAAGGGCTGCCTTAGTGGGCTCTTCTGAGCTAGGCAGTTACACTGTGATTCCAAGGGCTGACAAAACGCGTTTATTTCGGGCTGAAAAACACGTTTTGAAAAGTGTGCTGTTTCTGCCCTATAAGTTACATGGTGATGACCAAAGTTGCCAAAACGTGTTTATTTCGGCTGAAAAACACGTTTTGACAATTTCTGAGCACTGGGGTTAAGGGCTGACTCAGTGTGCTCTTCTGAGCCAGGCAGTTACACTGCGATTCTAAGGGCTGAGAAAACGCGTTTATTTCGGGCTGAAAAACACGTTTTGAAAACTGTGCTGTTTTTGCCCTATAAGTTACATGGTGGTGACCAAAGTTGCCAAAACGTGTTTATTTCTGCTGAAAAACACGTTTTGACAATTTCTGCATACTGGGGTTAAGGGCTGCCTCAGTGGGCTCTTCTGAGCTAGGCAGTTACACTTTGATTCCAAGGGCTGACAAAACGCGTTTATTTCGGGCTGAAAAACACGTTTTGAAAAGTGTGCTGTTTCTGCCCTATAAGTTACATGGTGATGACCAAAGTTGCCAAAACGTGTTTATTTCTGCTGAAAAACACGTTTTGACAATTTCTGAGCACTGGGGTTAAGGGCTGACTCTGTGTGCTCTTCTGGGACAGGCAGTTACACTGCGATTCTAAGGGCTGAGAAAACGCGTTTATTTCGGGCTGAAAAACACGTTTTGAAAACTGTGCTGTTTCTGCCCTATAAGTTACATGGTGGTGACCAAAGTTGCCAAAACGTGTTTATTTCTGCTGGAAAACACGTTTTGACAATTTCTGAGCACTGGGGTTAAGGGCTGCCTCAGTGGGCTCTTCTGAGCTAGGCAGTTACACTGTGATTCCAAGGGCTGACAAAACGCGTTTATTTCGGGCTGAAAAACACGTTTTGAAAAGTGTGCTGTTTCTGCCCTATAAGTTACATGGTGATGACCAAAGTTGCCAAAACGTGTTTATTTCTGCTGAAAAACACGTTTTGACAATTTCTGCACACTGGGGTTAAGGGCTGCCTCAGTGGGCTCTTCTGAGCTAGGCATTTACACTGTGATTCCAAGGGCTGACAAAACGCGTTTATTTCGGGCTGAAAAACACGTTTTGAAAACTGTGCTGTTTCTGCCCTATAAGCTACATGGTGGTGACCAAAGTTGCCAAAACGTGTTTATTTCTGCTGAAAAACACGTTTTGACAATTTCTGAGCACTGGGGTTAAGGGCTGCCTCAGTGTGCTCTTCTGAGCTAGGCAGTTACTCTGTGATTCCAAGGGCTGACAAAACGCGTTTATTTCGGGCTGAAAAACACGTTTTGAAAAGTGTGCTGTTTCTGCCCTATAAGTTACATGGTGATGACCAAAGTTGCCAAAACGTGTTTATTTCTGCTGAAAAACACGTTTTGACAATTTCTGCACACTGGGGTTAAGGGCTGCCTCAGTGGGCTCTTCTGAGCTAGGCAGTTACACTGTGATTCCAAGGGCTGACAAAACGCGTTTATTTCGGGCTGAAAAACACGTTTTGAAAAGTGTGCTGTTTCTGCCCTATAAGTTACATGGTGATGACCAAAGTTGCCAAAACGTGTTTATTTCTGCTGAAAAACGCGTTTTGACAATTTCTGAGCACTGGGGTTAAGGGCTGACTCAGTGTGGTCTTCTGAGCCAGGCAGTTACACTGCGATTCTAAGGGCTGAGAAAACGCGTTTATTTCGGGCTGAAAAACACGTTTTGAAAACTGTGCTGTTTCTGCCCTATAAGTTACATGGTGGTGACCAAAGTTGCCAAAACGTGTTTATTTCTGCTGGAAAACACGTTTTGACAATTTCTGAGCACTGGGGTTAAGGGCTGCCTCAGTGGGCTCTTCTGAGCTAGGCAGTTACACTGTGATTCCAAGGGCTGACAAAACGCGTTTATTTCGGGCTGAAAAACACGTTTTGAAAAGTGTGCTGTTTCTGCCCTGTAAGTTACATGGTGATGACCAAAGTTGCCAAAACGTGTTTATTTCTGCTGAAAAACACGTTTTGACAATTTCTGCACACTGGGGTTAAGGGCTGCCTCAGTGGGCTCTTCTGAGCTAGGCAGTTACACTGCGATTCTAAGGGCTGAGAAAACGCGTTTATTTCGGGCTGAAAAACACGTTTTGAAAACTGTGCTGTTTCTGCCCTATAAGTTACATGGTGATGACCAAAGTTGCCAAAACGTGTTTATTTCTGCTGAAAAACACGTTTTGACAATTTCTGAGCACTGGGGTTAAGGGCTGACTCAGTGTGCTCTTCTGAGCCAGGCAGTTACACTGCGATTCTAAGGGCTGAGAAAACGCGTTTATTTCGGGCTGAAAAACACGTTTTGAAAACTGTGCTGTTTCTGCCCTATAAGTTACATGGTGATGACCAAAGTTGCCAAAACGTGTTTATTTCTGCTGAAAAACACGTTTTGACAATTTCTGAGCACTGGGGTTAAGGGCTGCCTCAGTGGGCTCTTCTGAGCTAGGCAGTTACTCTGTGATTCCAAGGGCTGACAAAACGCGTTTATTTCGGGCTGAAAAACACGTTTTGAAAAGTGTGCTGTTTCTGCCCTATAAGTTACATGGTGATGACCAAAGTTGCCAAAACGTGTTTATTTCTGCTGAAAAACACGTTTTGACAATTTCTGCACACTGGGGTTAAGGGCTGCCTCAGTGGGCTCTCTTGAGCTAGGCAGTTACTCTGTGATTCCAAGGGCTGACAAAACGCGTTTATTTCCGGCTGAAAAACACGTTTTGAAAACTGTGCTGTTTCTGCCCTATAAGTTACATGGTGGTGACCAAAGTTGCCAAAACGTGTTTATTTCTGCTGGAAAACACGTTTTGACAATTTCTGAGCACTGGGGTTAAGGGCTGCCTTAGTGGACTCTTCTGAGCTAGGCAGTTACACTGTGATTCCAAGGGCTGACAAAACGCGTTTATTTCGGGCTGAAAAACACGTTTTGAAAAGTGTGCTGTTTCTGCCCTATAAGTTACATGGTGATGACCAAAGTTGCCAAAACGTGTTTATTTCTGCTGAAAAACACGTTTTGACAATTTCTGCACACTGGGGTTAAGGGCTGCCTCAGTGGGCTCTTCTGAGCTAGGCAGTTACACTGTGATTCCAAGGGCTGACAAAACGCGTTTATTTCGGGCTGAAAAACACGTTTTGAAAAGTGTGCTGTTTCTGCCCTATAAGTTACATGGTGATGACCAAAGTTGCCAAAACGTGTTTATTTCTGCTGAAAAACACGTTTTGACAATTTCTGCACACTGGGGTTAAGGGCTGCCTCAGTGGGCTCTCTTGAGCTAGGCAGTTACTCTGTGATTCCAAGGGCTGACAAAACGCGTTTATTTCCGGCTGAAAAACACGTTTTGAAAACTGTGCTGTTTCTGCCCTATAAGTTACATGGTGGTGACCAAAGTTGCCAAAACGTGTTTATTTCTGCTGGAAAACACGTTTTGACAATTTCTGAGCACTGGGGTTAAGGGCTGCCTTAGTGGACTCTTCTGAGCTAGGCAGTTACACTGTGATTCCAAGGGCTGACAAAACGCGTTTATTTCGGGCTGAAAAACACGTTTTGAAAAGTGTGCTGTTTCTGCCCTATAAGTTACATGGTGATGACCAAAGTTGCCAAAACGTGTTTATTTCTGCTGAAAAACACGTTTTGACAATTTCTGCACACTGGGGTTAAGGGCTGCCTCAGTGGGCTCTTCTGAGCTAGGCAGTTACACTGTGATTCCAAGGGCTGACAAAACGCGTTTATTTCGGGCTGAAAAACACGTTTTGAAAAGTGTGCTGTTTCTGCCCTATAAGTTACATGGTGATGACCAAAGTTGCCAAAACGTGTTTATTTCTGCTGAAAAACACGTTTTGACAATTTCTGAGCACTGGGGTTAAGGGCTGACTCAGTGTGCTCTTCTGAGACAGGCAGTTACACTGCGATTCTAAGGGCTGAGAAAACGCGTTTATTTCGGGCTGAAAAACACGTTTTGAAAACTGTGCTGTTTCTGCCCTATAAGTTACATGGTGGTGACCAAAGTTGCCAAAACATGTTTATTTCTGCTGAAAAACACGTTTTGACAATTTCTGCACACTGGGGTTAAGGGCTGCCTCAGTGGGCTCTTCTGAGCTAGGCAGTTACACTGTGATTCCAAGGGCTGACAAAACGCGTTTATTTCGGGCTGAAAAACACGTTTTGAAAAGTGTGCTGTTTCTGCCCTATAAGTTACATGGTGATGACCAAAGTTGCCAAAACGTGTTTATTTCTGCTGAAAAACACGTTTTGACAATTTCTGAGCACTGGGGTTAAGGGCTGACTCAGTGTGCTCTTCTGAGCCAGGCAGTTACACTGCGATTCTAAGGGCTGAGAAAACGCGTTTATTTCGGGCTGAAAAACACGTTTTGAAAAGTGTGCTGTTTCTGCCCTATAAGTTACATGGTGATGACCAAAGTTGCCAAAACGTGTTTATTTCTGCTGAAAAACACGTTTTGACAATTTCTGAGCACTGGGGTTAAGGGCTGACTCAGTGTGCTCTTCTGAGCCAGGCAGTTACACTGCGATTCTAAGGGCTGAGAAAACGCGTTTATTTCGGGCTGAAAAACACGTTTTGAAAACTGTGCTGTTTCTGCCCTATAAGTTACATGGTGGTGACCAAAGTTGCCAAAACGTGTTTATTTCTGCTGAAAAACACGTTTTGACAATTTCTGAGCACTGGGGTTAAGGGCTGCCTCAGTGGGCTCTTCTGAGCTAGGCAGTTACACTGTGATTCCAAGGGCTGACAAAACGCGTTTATTTCGGGCTGAAAAACACGTTTTGAAAACTGTGCTGTTTCTGCCCTATAAGTTACATGGTGGTGACCAAAGTTGCCAAAACGTGTTTATTTCTGCTGAAAAACACGTTTTGACAATTTCTGCACACTGGGGTTAAGGGCTGCCTCAGTGGGCTCTTCTGAGCTAGGCAGTTACACTGTGATTCCAAGGGCTGACAAAACGCGTTTATTTCGGGCTGAAAAACACGTTTTGAAAAGTGTGCTGTTTCTGCCCTATAAGTTACATGGTGATGACCAAAGTTGCCAAAACGTGTTTATTTCTGCTGAAAAACACGTTTTGACAATTTCTGAGCACTGGGGTTAAGGGCTGACTCAGTGTGCTCTTCTGAGACAGGCAGTTACACTGCGATTCTAAGGGCTGAGAAAACGCGTTTATTTCGGGCTGAAAAACACGTTTTGAAAACTGTGCTGTTTCTGCCCTATAAGTTACATGGTGGTGACCAAAGTTGCCAAAACGTGTTTATTTCTGCTGGAAAACACGTTTTGACAATTTCTGAGCACTGGGGTTAAGGGCTGCCTCAGTGTGCTCTTCTGAGCTAGGCAGTTACACTGCGATTCTAAGGGCTGAGAAAACGCGTTTATTTCGGGCTGAAAAACACGTTTTGAAAACTGTGCTGTTTCTGCCCTATAAGTTACATGGTGATGACCAAAGTTGCCAAAACGTGTTTATTTCTGCTGAAAAACACGTTTTGACAATTTCTGAGCACTGGGGTTAAGGGCTGCCTCAGTGGGCTCTTCTGAGCTAGGCAGTTACTCTGTGATTCCAAGGGCTGACAAAACGCGTTTATTTCGGGCTGAAAAACACGTTTTGAAAAGTGTGCTGTTTCTGCCCTATAAGTTACATGGTGATGACCAAAGTTGCCAAAACGTGTTTATTTCTGCTGAAAAACACGTTTTGACAATTTCTGCACACTGGGGTTAAGGGCTGCCTCAGTGGGCTCTTCTGAGCTAGGCAGTTACACTGTGATTCCAAGGGCTGACAAAACGCGTTTATTTCCGGCTGAAAAACACGTTTTGAAAACTGTGCTGTTTCTGCCCTATAAGTTACATGGTGGTGACCAAAGTTGCCAAAACGTGTTTATTTCTGCTGAAAAACACGTTTTGACAATTTCTGCACACGGGGGTTAAGGGCTGCCTCAGTGGGCTCTTCTGAGCTAGGCAGTTACACTGTGATTCCAAGGGCTGACAAAACGCGTTTATTTCGGGCTGAAAAACACGTTTTGAAAAGTGTGCTGTTTCTGCCCTATAAGTTACATGGTGATGACCAAAGTTGCCAAAACGTGTTTATTTCTGCTGAAAAACACGTTTTGACAATTTCTGAGCACTGGGGTTAAGGGCTGACTCAGTGTGCTCTTCTGAGACAGGCAGTTACACTGCGATTCTAAGGGCTGAGAAAACGCGTTTATTTCGGGCTGAAAAACACGTTTTGAAAACTGTGCTGTTTCTGCCCTATAAGTTACATGGTGGTGACCAAAGTTGCCAAAACGTGTTTATTTCTGCTGGAAAACACGTTTTGACAATTTCTGAGCACTGGGGTTAAGGGCTGCCTCAGTGGGCTCTTCTGAGCTAGGCAGTTACACTGTGATTCCAAGGGCTGACAAAACGCGTTTATTTCGGGCTGAAAAACACGTTTTGAAAAGTGTGCTGTTTCTGCCCTGTAAGTTACATGGTGATGACCAAAGTTGCCAAAACGTGTTTATTTCTGCTGAAAAACACGTTTGGACAATTTCTGCACACTGGGGTTAAGGGCTGCCTCAGTGGGCTCTTCTGAGCTAGGCAGTTACACTGCGATTCTAAGGGCTGAGAAAACGCGTTTATTTCGGGCTGAAAAACACGTTTTGAAAACTGTGCTGTTTCTGCCCTATAAGTTACATAGTGATGACCAAAGTTGCCAAAACGTGTTTATTTCTGCTGAAAAACACGTTTTGACAATTTCTGAGCACTGGGGTTAAGGGCTGACTCAGTGTGCTCTTCTGAGCCAGGCAGTTACACTGCGATTCTAAGGGCTGAGAAAACGCGTTTATTTCGGGCTGAAAAACACGTTTTGAAAACTGTGCTGTTTCTGCCCTATAAGTTACATGGTGATGACCAAAGTTGCCAAAACGTGTTTATTTCTGCTGAAAAACACGTTTTGACAATTTCTGAGCACTGGGGTTAAGGGCTGCCTCAGTGGGCTCTTCTGAGCTAGGCAGTTACTCTGTGATTCCAAGGGCTGACAAAACGCGTTTATTTCGGGCTGAAAAACACGTTTTGAAAAGTGTGCTGTTTCTGCCCTATAAGTTACATGGTGATGACCAAAGTTGCCAAAACGTGTTTATTTCTGCTGAAAAACACGTTTTGACAATTTCTGCACACTGGGGTTAAGGGCTGCCTCAGTGGGCTCTCTTGAGCTAGGCAGTTACTCTGTGATTCCAAGGGCTGACAAAACGCGTTTATTTCCGGCTGAAAAACACGTTTTGAAAACTGTGCTGTTTCTGCCCTATAAGTTACATGGTGGTGACCAAAGTTGCCAAAACGTGTTTATTTCTGCTGGAAAACACGTTTTGACAATTTCTGAGCACTGGGGTTAAGGGCTGCCTTAGTGGACTCTTCTGAGCTAGGCAGTTACACTGTGATTCCAAGGGCTGACAAAACGCGTTTATTTCGGGCTGAAAAACACGTTTTGAAAAGTGTGCTGTTTCTGCCCTATAAGTTACATGGTGATGACCAAAGTTGCCAAAACGTGTTTATTTCTGCTGAAAAACACGTTTTGACAATTTCTGCACACTGGGGTTAAGGGCTGCCTCAGTGGGCTCTTCTGAGCTAGGCAGTTACACTGTGATTCCAAGGGCTGACAAAACGCGTTTATTTCGGGCTGAAAAACACGTTTTGAAAAGTGTGCTGTTTCTGCCCTATAAGTTACATGGTGATGACCAAAGTTGCCAAAACGTGTTTATTTCTGCTGAAAAACACGTTTTGACAATTTCTGAGCACTGGGGTTAAGGGCTGACTCAGTGTGCTCTTCTGAGACAGGCAGTTACACTGCGATTCTAAGGGCTGAGAAAACGCGTTTATTTCGGGCTGAAAAACACGTTTTGAAAACTGTGCTGTTTCTGCCCTATAAGTTACATGGTGGTGACCAAAGTTGCCAAAACATGTTTATTTCTGCTGAAAAACACGTTTTGACAATTTCTGCACACTGGGGTTAAGGGCTGCCTCAGTGGGCTCTTCTGAGCTAGGCAGTTACACTGTGATTCCAAGGGCTGACAAAACGCGTTTATTTCGGGCTGAAAAACACGTTTTGAAAAGTGTGCTGTTTCTGCCCTATAAGTTACATGGTGATGACCAAAGTTGCCAAAACGTGTTTATTTCTGCTGAAAAACACGTTTTGACAATTTCTGAGCACTGGGGTTAAGGGCTGACTCAGTGTGCTCTTCTGAGCCAGGCAGTTACACTGCGATTCTAAGGGCTGAGAAAACGCGTTTATTTCGGGCTGAAAAACACGTTTTGAAAAGTGTGCTGTTTCTGCCCTATAAGTTACATGGTGGTGACCAAAGTTGCCAAAACGTGTTTATTTCTGCTGGAAAACACGTTTTGACAATTTCTGAGCACTGGGGTTAAGGGCTGCCTCAGTGTGCTCTTCTGAGCTAGGCAGTTACACTGCGATTCTAAGGGCTGAGAAAACGCGTTTATTTCGGGCTGAAAAACACGTTTTGAAAACTGTGCTGTTTCTGCCCTATAAGTTACATGGTGATGACCAAAGTTGCCAAAACGTGTTTATTTCTGCTGAAAAACACGTTTTGACAATTTCTGAGCACTGGGGTTAAGGGCTGCCTCAGTGGGCTCTTCTGAGCTAGGCAGTTACACTGTGATTCCAAGGGCTGACAAAACGCGTTTATTTCGGGCTGAAAAACACGTTTTGAAAAGTGTGCTGTTTCTGCCCTATAAGTTACATGGTGATGACCAAAGTTGCCAAAACGTGTTTATTTCTGCTGAAAAACACGTTTTGACAATTTCTGAGCACTGGGGTTAAGGGCTGACTCAGTGTGCTCTTCTGAGACAGGCAGTTACACTGCGATTCTAAGGGCTGAGAAAACGCGTTTATTTCGGGCTGAAAAACACGTTTTGAAAACTGTGCTGTTTCTGCCCTATAAGTTACATGGTGGTGACCAAAGTTGCCAAAACATGTTTATTTCTGCTGAAAAACACGTTTTGACAATTTCTGCACACTGGGGTTAAGGGCTGCCTCAGTGGGCTCTTCTGAGCTAGGCAGTTACACTGTGATTCCAAGGGCTGACAAAACGCGTTTATTTCGGGCTGAAAAACACGTTTTGAAAAGTGTGCTGTTTCTGCCCTATAAGTTACATGGTGATGACCAAAGTTGCCAAAACGTGTTTATTTCTGCTGAAAAACACGTTTTGACAATTTCTGAGCACTGGGGTTAAGGGCTGACTCAGTGTGCTCTTCTGAGCCAGGCAGTTACACTGCGATTCTAAGGGCTGAGAAAACGCGTTTATTTCGGGCTGAAAAACACGTTTTGAAAAGTGTGCTGTTTCTGCCCTATAAGTTACATGGTGGTGACCAAAGTTGCCAAAACGTGTTTATTTCTGCTGGAAAACACGTTTTGACAATTTCTGAGCACTGGGGTTAAGGGCTGCCTCAGTGTGCTCTTCTGAGCTAGGCAGTTACACTGCGATTCTAAGGGCTGAGAAAACGCGTTTATTTCGGGCTGAAAAACACGTTTTGAAAACTGTGCTGTTTCTGCCCTATAAGTTACATGGTGATGACCAAAGTTGCCAAAACGTGTTTATTTCTGCTGAAAAACACGTTTTGACAATTTCTGAGCACTGGGGTTAAGGGCTGCCTCAGTGGGCTCTTCTGAGCTAGGCAGTTACTCTGTGATTCCAAGGGCTGACAAAACGCGTTTATTTCGGGCTGAAAAACACGTTTTGAAAAGTGTGCTGTTTCTGCCCTATAAGTTACATGGTGATGACCAAAGTTGCCAAAACGTGTTTATTTCTGCTGAAAAACACGTTTTGACAATTTCTGCACACTGGGGTTAAGGGCTGCCTCAGTGGGCTCTCTTGAGCTAGGCAGTTACTCTGTGATTCCAAGGGCTGACAAAACGCGTTTATTTCCGGCTGAAAAACACGTTTTGAAAACTGTGCTGTTTCTGCCCTATAAGTTACATGGTGGTGACCAAAGTTGCCAAAACGTGTTTATTTCTGCTGGAAAACACGTTTTGACAATTTCTGAGCACTGGGGTTAAGGGCTGCCTTAGTGGACTCTTCTGAGCTAGGCAGTTACACTGTGATTCCAAGGGCTGACAAAACGCGTTTATTTCGGGCTGAAAAACACGTTTTGAAAAGTGTGCTGTTTCTGCCCTATAAGTTACATGGTGATGACCAAAGTTGCCAAAACGTGTTTATTTCTGCTGAAAAACACGTTTTGACAATTTCTGCACACTGGGGTTAAGGGCTGCCTCAGTGGGCTCTTCTGAGCTAGGCAGTTACACTGTGATTCCAAGGGCTGACAAAACGCGTTTATTTCGGGCTGAAAAACACGTTTTGAAAAGTGTGCTGTTTCTGCCCTATAAGTTACATGGTGATGACCAAAGTTGCCAAAACGTGTTTATTTCTGCTGAAAAACACGTTTTGACAATTTCTGAGCACTGGGGTTAAGGGCTGACTCAGTGTGCTCTTCTGAGACAGGCAGTTACACTGCGATTCTAAGGGCTGAGAAAACGCGTTTATTTCGGGCTGAAAAACACGTTTTGAAAACTGTGCTGTTTCTGCCCTATAAGTTACATGGTGGTGACCAAAGTTGCCAAAACATGTTTATTTCTGCTGAAAAACACGTTTTGACAATTTCTGCACACTGGGGTTAAGGGCTGCCTCAGTGGGCTCTTCTGAGCTAGGCAGTTACACTGTGATTCCAAGGGCTGACAAAACGCGTTTATTTCGGGCTGAAAAACACGTTTTGAAAAGTGTGCTGTTTCTGCCCTATAAGTTACATGGTGATGACCAAAGTTGCCAAAACGTGTTTATTTCTGCTGAAAAACACGTTTTGACAATTTCTGAGCACTGGGGTTAAGGGCTGACTCAGTGTGCTCTTCTGAGCCAGGCAGTTACACTGCGATTCTAAGGGCTGAGAAAACGCGTTTATTTCGGGCTGAAAAACACGTTTTGAAAAGTGTGCTGTTTCTGCCCTATAAGTTACATGGTGGTGACCAAAGTTGCCAAAACGTGTTTATTTCTGCTGGAAAACACGTTTTGACAATTTCTGAGCACTGGGGTTAAGGGCTGCCTCAGTGTGCTCTTCTGAGCTAGGCAGTTACACTGCGATTCTAAGGGCTGAGAAAACGCGTTTATTTCGGGCTGAAAAACACGTTTTGAAAACTGTGCTGTTTCTGCCCTATAAGTTACATGGTGATGACCAAAGTTGCCAAAACGTGTTTATTTCTGCTGAAAAACACGTTTTGACAATTTCTGCACACTGGGGTTAAGGGCTGCCTCAGTGGGCTCTTCTGAGCTAGGCAGTTACACTGTGATTCCAAGGGCTGACAAAACGCGTTTATTTCGGGCTGAAAAACACGTTTTGAAAAGTGTGCTGTTTCTGCCCTATAAGTTACATGGTGATGACCAAAGTTGCCAAAACGTGTTTATTTCTGCTGAAAAACACGTTTTGACAATTTCTGAGCACTGGGGTTAAGGGCTGACTCAGTGTGCTCTTCTGAGACAGGCAGTTACACTGCGATTCTAAGGGCTGAGAAAACGCGTTTATTTCGGGCTGAAAAACACGTTTTGAAAAGTGTGCTGTTTCTGCCCTATAAGTTACATGGTGGTGACCAAAGTTGCCAAAACATGTTTATTTCTGCTGAAAAACACGTTTTGACAATTTCTGCACACTGGGGTTAAGGGCTGCCTCAGTGGGCTCTTCTGAGCTAGGCAGTTACACTGTGATTCCAAGGGCTGACAAAACGCGTTTATTTCGGGCTGAAAAACACGTTTTGAAAAGTGTGCTGTTTCTGCCCTATAAGTTACATGGTGATGACCAAAGTTGCCAAAACGTGTTTATTTCTGCTGAAAAACACGTTTTGACAATTTCTGAGCACTGGGGTTAAGGGCTGACTCAGTGTGCTCTTCTGAGCCAGGCAGTTACACTGCGATTCTAAGGGCTGAGAAAACGCGTTTATTTCGGGCTGAAAAACACGTTTTGAAAAGTGTGCTGTTTCTGCCCTATAAGTTACATGGTGATGACCAAAGTTGCCAAAACGTGTTTATTTCTGCTGAAAAACACGTTTTGACAATTTCTGAGCACTGGGGTTAAGGGCTGACTCAGTGTGCTCTTCTGAGCCAGGCAGTTACACTGCGATTCTAAGGGCTGAGAAAACGCGTTTATTTCGGGCTGAAAAACACGTTTTGAAAACTGTGCTGTTTCTGCCCTATAAGTTACATGGTGGTGACCAAAGTTGCCAAAACGTGTTTATTTCTGCTGAAAAACACGTTTTGACAATTTCTGAGCACTGGGGTTAAGGGCTGCCTCAGTGGGCTCTTCTGAGCTAGGCAGTTACTCTGTGATTCCAAGGGCTGACAAAACGCGTTTATTTCGGGCTGAAAAACACGTTTTGAAAAGTGTGCTGTTTCTGCCCTATAAGTTACATGGTGATGACCAAAGTTGCCAAAACGTGTTTATTTCTGCTGAAAAACACGTTTTGACAATTTCTGCACACTGGGGTTAAGGGCTGCCTCAGTGGGCTCTTCTGAGCTAGGCAGTTACACTGTGATTCCAAGGGCTGACAAAACGCGTTTATTTCCGGCTGAAAAACACGTTTTGAAAACTGTGCTGTTTCTGCCCTATAAGTTACATGGTGGTGACCAAAGTTGCCAAAACGTGTTTATTTCTGCTGAAAAACACGTTTTGACAATTTCTGCACACGGGGGTTAAGGGCTGCCTCAGTGGGCTCTTCTGAGCTAGGCAGTTACACTGTGATTCCAAGGGCTGACAAAACGCGTTTATTTCGGGCTGAAAAACACGTTTTGAAAAGTGTGCTGTTTCTGCCCTATAAGTTACATGGTGATGACCAAAGTTGCCAAAACGTGTTTATTTCTGCTGAAAAACACGTTTTGACAATTTCTGAGCACTGGGGTTAAGGGCTGACTCAGTGTGCTCTTCTGAGACAGGCAGTTACACTGCGATTCTAAGGGCTGAGAAAACGCGTTTATTTCGGGCTGAAAAACACGTTTTGAAAACTGTGCTGTTTCTGCCCTATAAGTTACATGGTGGTGACCAAAGTTGCCAAAACGTGTTTATTTCTGCTGGAAAACACGTTTTGACAATTTCTGAGCACTGGGGTTAAGGGCTGCCTCAGTGGGCTCTTCTGAGCTAGGCAGTTACACTGTGATTCCAAGGGCTGACAAAACGCGTTTATTTCGGGCTGAAAAACACGTTTTGAAAAGTGTGCTGTTTCTGCCCTATAAGTTACATGGTGATGACCAAAGTTGCCAAAACGTGTTTATTTCTGCTGAAAAACACGTTTTGACAATTTCTGAGCACTGGGGTTAAGGGCTGACTCAGTGTGCTCTTCTGAGCCAGGCAGTTACACTGCGATTCTAAGGGCTGAGAAAACGCGTTTATTTCGGGCTGAAAAACACGTTTTGAAAACTGTGCTGTTTTTGCCCTATAAGTTACATGGTGGTGACCAAAGTTGCCAAAACGTGTTTATTTCTGCTGAAAAACACGTTTTGACAATTTCTGCATACTGGGGTTAAGGGCTGCCTCAGTGGGCTCTTCTGAGCTAGGCAGTTACACTGTGATTCCAAGGGCTGACAAAACGCGTTTATTTCGGGCTGAAAAACACGTTTTGAAAAGTGTGCTGTTTCTGCCCTATAAGTTACATGGTGATGACCAAAGTTGCCAAAACGTGTTTATTTCTGCTGAAAAACACGTTTTGACAATTTCTGTGCACTGGGGTTAAGGGCTGACTCTGTGTGCTCTTCTGGGACAGGCAGTTACACTGCGATTCTAAGGGCTGAGAAAACGCGTTTATTTCGGGCTGAAAAACACGTTTTGAAAACTGTGCTGTTTCTGCCCTATAAGTTACATGGTGGTGACCAAAGTTGCCAAAACGTGTTTATTTCTGCTGAAAAACACGTTTTGACAATTTCTGCACACTGGGGTTAAGGGCTGCCTCAGTGGGCTCTTCTGAGCTAGGCAGTTACACTGTGATTCCAAGGGCTGACAAAACGCGTTTATTTCGGGCTGAAAAACACGTTTTGAAAAGTGTGCTGTTTCTGCCCTATAAGTTACATGGTGATGACCAAAGTTGCCAAAACGTGTTTATTTCTGCTGAAAAACACGTTTTGACAATTTCTGAGCACTGGGGTTAAGGGCTGACTCAGTCTGGTCTTCTGAGCCAGGCAGTTACACTGCGATTCTAAGGGCTGAGAAAACGCGTTTATTTCGGGCTGAAAAACACGTTTTGAAAACTGTGCTGTTTCTGCCCTATAAGTTACATGGTGGTGACCAAAGTTGCCAAAACGTGTTTATTTCTGCTGGAAAACACGTTTTGACAATTTCTGAGCTCAGGGGTTAAGGGCTGCCTCAGTGGGGTCTTCTGAGCTAGGCAGTTACACTGTGATTCCAAGGGCTGACAAAACGCGTTTATTTCGGGCTGAAAAACACGTTTTGAAAAGTGTGCTGTTTCTGCCCTATAAGTTACATGGTGATGACCAAAGTTGCCAAAACGTGTTTATTTCTGCTGAAAAACACGTTTTGACAATTTCTGCACACTGGGGTTAAGGGCTGCCTCAGTGGGCTCTTCTGAGCTAGGCAGTTACACTGTGATTCCAAGGGCTGACAAAACGCGTTTATTTCGGGATGAAAAACACGTTTTGAAAACTGTGCTGTTTCTGCCCTATAAGTTACATGGTGGTGACCAAAGTTGCCAAAACGTGTTTATTTCTGCTGAAAAACACGTTTTGACAATTTCTGAGCACTGGGGTTAAGGGCTGCCTCAGTGTGCTCTTCTGAGCTAGGCAGTTACTCTGTGATTCCAAGGGCTGACAAAACGCGTTTATTTCGGGCTGAAAAACACGTTTTGAAAAGTGTGCTGTTTCTGCCCTATAAGTTACATGGTGATGACCAAAGTTGCCATAACGTGTTTATTTCTGCTGAAAAACACGTTTTGACAATTTCTGCACACTGGGGTTAAGGGCTGCCTCAGTGGGCTCTTCTGAGCTAGGCAGTTACACTGTGATTCCAAGGGCTGACAAAACGCGTTTATTTCGGGCTGAAAAACACGTTTTGAAAAGTGTGCTGTTTCTGCCCTATAAGTTACATGGTGATGACCAAAGTTGCCAAAACGTGTTTATTTCTGCTGAAAAACACGTTTTGACAATTTCTGAGCACTGGGGTTAAGGGCTGACTCAGTCTGGTCTTCTGAGCCAGGCAGTTACACTGCGATTCTAAGGGCTGAGAAAACGCGTTTATTTCGGGCTGAAAAACACGTTTTGAAAACTGTGCTGTTTCTGCCCTATAAGTTACGTGGTGGTGACCAAAGTTGCCAAAACGTGTTTATTTCTGCTGGAAAACACGTTTTGACAATTTCTGAGCACTGGGGTTAAGGGCTGCCTCAGTGGGCTCTTCTGAGCTAGGCAGTTACACTGTGATTCCAAGGGCTGACAAAACGCGTTTATTTCGGGCTGAAAAACACGTTTTGAAAAGTGTGCTGTTTCTGCCCTGTAAGTTACATGGTGATGACCAAAGTTGCCAAAACGTGTTTATTTCTGCTGAAAAACACGTTTTGACAATTTCTGCACACTGGGGTTAAGGGCTGCCTCAGTGGGCTCTTCTGAGCTAGGCAGTTACACTGTGATTCCAAGGGCTGACAAAACGCGTTTATTTCGGGCTGAAAAACACGTTTTGAAAACTGTGCTGTTTCTGCCCTATAAGTTACATGGTGATGACCAAAGTTGCCAAAACGTGTTTATTTCTGCTGAAAAACACGTTTTGACAATTTCTGAGCACTGGGGTTAAGGGCTGACTCAGTGTGCTCTTCTGAGCCAGGCAGTTACACTGCGATTCTAAGGGCTGAGAAAACGCGTTTATTTCGGGCTGAAACACACGTTTTGAAAACTGTGCTGTTTCTGCCCTATAAGTTACATGGTGATGACCAACGTTGCCAAAACGTGTTTATTTCTGCTGAAAAACACGTTTTGACAATTTCTGAGCACTGGGGTTAAGGGCTGCCTCAGTGGGCTCTTCTGAGCTAGGCAGTTACTCTGTGATTCCAAGGGCTGACAAAACGCGTTTATTTCGGGCTGAAAAACACGTTTTGAAAAGTGTGCTGTTTCTGCCCTATAAGTTACATGGTGATGACCAAAGTTGCCAAAACGTGTTTATTTCTGCTGAAAAACACGTTTTGACAATTTCTGCACACTGGGGTTAAGGGCTGCCTCAGTGGGCTCTTCTGAGCTAGGCAGTTACACTGTGATTCCAAGGGCTGACAAAACGCGTTTATTTCCGGCTGAAAAACACTTTTTGAAAACTGTGCTGTTTCTGCCCTATAAGTTACATGGTGGTGACCAAAGTTGCCAAAACGTGTTTATTTCTGCTGGAAAACACGTTTTGACAATTTCTGAGCACTGGGGTTAAGGGCTGCCTCAGTGGGCTCTTCTGAGCTAGGCAGTTACACTGTGATTCCAAGGGCTGACAAAACGCGTTTATTTCGGGCTGAAAAACACGTTTTGAAAAGTGTGCTGTTTCTGCCCTATAAGTTACATGGTGATGACCAAAGTTGCCAAAACGTGTTTATTTCTGCTGAAAAACACGTTTTGACAATTTCTGCACACTGGGGTTAAGGGCTGCCTCAGTGGGCTCTTCTGAGCTAGGCAGTTACACTGTGATTCCAAGGGCTGAGAAAACGCGTTTATTTCGGGAGGAAAAACACGTTTTGAAAAGTGTGCTGTTTCTGCCCTATAAGTTACATGGTGATGACCAAAGTTGCCAAAACGTGTTTATTTCTGCTGAAAAACACGTTTTGACAATTTCTGAGCACTGGGGTTAAGGGCTGACTCAGTGTGCTCTTCTGAGACAGGCAGTTACACTGCGATTCTAAGGGCTGAGAAAACGCGTTTATTTCGGGCTGAAAAACACGTTTTGAAAACTGTGCTGTTTCTGCCCTATAAGTTACATGGTGGTGACCAAAGTTGCCAAAACGTGTTTATTTCTGCTGAAAAACACGTTTTGACAATTTCTGCACACTGGGGTTAAGGGCTGCCTCAGTGGGCTCTTCTGAGCTAGGCAGTTACACTGTGATTCCAAGGGCTGACAAAACGCGTTTATTTCGTGCTGAAAAACACGTTTTGAAAAGTGTGCTGTTTCTGCCCTAAAAGTTACATGGTGATGACCAAAGTTGCCAAAACGTGTTTATTTCTGCTGAAAAACACGTTTTGACAATTTCTGAGCACTGGGGTTAAGGGCTGACTCAGTGTGCTCTTCTGAGCCAGGCAGTTACACTGCGATTCTAAGGGCTGAGAAAACGCGTTTATTTCGGGCTGAAAAACACGTTTTGAAAACTGTGCTGTTTCTGCCCTATAAGTTACATGGCGGTGACCAAAGTTGCCAAAACGTGTTTATTTCTGCTGAAAAACACGTTTTGACAATTTCTGAGCACTGGGGTTAAGGGCTGCCTCAGTGGGCTCTTCTGAGCTAGGCAGTTACACTGTGATTCCAAGGGCTGACAAAACGCGTTTATTTCGGGCTGAAAAACACGTTTTGAAAAGTGTGCTGTTTCTGCCCTATAAGTTACATGGTGATGACCAAAGTTGCCAAAACGTGTTTATTTCTGCTGAAAAACACGTTTTGACAATTTCTGAGCACTGGGGTTAAGGGCTGACTCAGTGTGCTCTTCTGAGCCAGGCAGTTACACTGCGATTCTAAGGGCTGAGAAAACGCGTTTATTTCGGGCTGAAAAACACGTTTTGAAAACTGTGCTGTTTCTGCCCTATAAGTTACATGGTGATGACCAAAGTTGCCAAAACGTGTTTATTTCTGCTGAAAAACACGTTTTGACAATTTCTGAGCACTGGGGTTAAGGGCTGACTCAGTGTGCTCTTCTGAGCCAGGCAGTTACACTGCGATTCTAAGGGCTGAGAAAACGCGTTTATTTCGGGCTGAAAAACACGTTTTGAAAACTGTGCTGTTTCTGCCCTATAAGTTACATGGTGATGACCAAAGTTGCCAAAACGTGTTTATTTCTGCTGAAAAACACGTTTTGACAATTTCTGAGCACTGGGGTTAAGGGCTGCCTCAGTGGGCTCTTCTGAGCTAGGCAGTTACTCTGTGATTCCAAGGGCTGACAAAACGCGTTTATTTCGGGCTGAAAAACACGTTTTGAAAAGTGTGCTGTTTCTGCCCTATAAGTTACATGGTGATGACCAAAGTTGCCAAAACGTGTTTATTTCTGCTGAAAAACACGTTTTGACAATTTCTGCACACTGGGGTTAAGGGCTGCCTCAGTGGGCTCTTCTGAGCTAGGCAGTTACACTGTGATTCCAAGGGCTGACAAAACGCGTTTATTTCCGGCTGAAAAACACGTTTTGAAAACTGTGCTGTTTCTGCCCTATAAGTTACATGGTGGTGACCAAAGTTGCCAAAACGTGTTTATTTCTGCTGGAAAACACGTTTTGACAATTTCTGAGCACTGGGGTTAAGGGCTGCCTTAGTGGGCTCTTCTGAGCTAGGCAGTTACACTGTGATTCCAAGGGCTGACAAAACGCGTTTATTTCGGGCTGAAAAACACGTTTTGAAAAGTGTGCTGTTTCTGCCCTATAAGTTACATGGTGATGACCAAAGTTGCCAAAACGTGTTTATTTCTGCTGAAAGACACGTTTTGACAATTTCTGCACACTGGGGTTAAGGGCTGCCTCAGTGGGCTCTTCTGAGCTAGGCAGTTACACTGTGATTCCAAGGGCTGACAAAACGCGTTTATTTCGGGCTGAAAAACACGTTTTGAAAAGTGTGCTGTTTCTGCCCTATAAGTTACATGGTGATGACCAAAGTTGCCAAAACGTGTTTATTTCTGCTGAAAAACACGTTTTGACAATTTCTGAGCACTGGGGTTAAGGGCTGACTCAGTGTGCTCTTCTGAGACAGGCAGTTACACTGCGATTCTAAGGGCTGAGAAAACGCGTTTATTTCGGGCTGAAAAACACGTTTTGAAAACTGTGCTGTTTCTGCCCTATAAGTTACATGGTGGTGACCAAAGTTGCCAAAACGTGTTTATTTCTGCTGGAAAACACGTTTTGACAATTTCTGAGCACTGGGGTTAAGGGCTGACTCAGTGTGCTCTTCTGAGACAGGCAGTTACACTGCGATTCTAAGGGCTGAGAAAACGCGTTTATTTCGGGCTGAAAAACACGTTTTGAAAACTGTGCTGTTTCTGCCCTATAAGTTACATGGTGGTGACCAAAGTTGCCAAAACGTGTTTATTTCTGCTGGAAAACACGTTTTGACAATTTCTGAGCACTGGGGTTAAGGGCTGACTCAGTGTGCTCTTCTGAGACAGGCAGTTACACTGCGATTCTAAGGGCTGAGAAAACGCGTTTATTTCGGGCTGAAAAACACGTTTTGAAAACTGTGCTGTTTCTGCCCTATAAGTTACATGGTGGTGACCAAAGTTGCCAAAACGTGTTTATTTCTGCTGGAAAACACGTTTTGACAATTTCTGAGCACTGGGGTTAAGGGCTGCCTCAGTGTGCTCTTCTGAGCTAGGCAGTTACACTGCGATTCAAAGGGCTGAGAAAACGCGTTTATTTCGGGCTGAAAAACACGTTTTGAAAACTGTGCTGTTTCTGCCCTATAAGTTACATGGTGGTGACCAAAGTTGCCAAAACGTGTTTATTTCTGCTGGAAAACACGTTTTGACAATTTCTGAGCACTGGGGTTAAGGGCTGCCTCAGTGGGCTCTTCTGAGCTAGGCAGTTACACTGTGATTCCAAGGGCTGACAAAACGCGTTTATTTCGGGCTGAAAAACACGTTTTGAAAAGTGTGCTGTTTCTGCCCTATAAGTTACATGGTGATGACCAAAGTTGCCAAAACGTGTTTATTTCTGCTGAAAAACACGTTTTGACAATTTCTGAGCACTGGGGTTAAGGGTTGACTCAGTCTGGTCTTCTGAGCCAGGCAGTTACACTGCGATTCTAAGGGCTGAGAAAACGCGTTTATTTCGGGCTGAAAAACACGTTTTGAAAACTGTGCTGTTTCTGCCCTATAAGTTACATGGTGGTGACCAAAGTTGCCAAAACGTGTTTATTTCTGCTGGAAAACACGTTTTGACAATTTCTGAGCACAGGGGTTAAGGGCTGCCTCAGTGGGGTCTTCTGAGCTAGGCAGTTACACTGTGATTCCAAGGGCTGACAAAACGCGTTTATTTCGGGCTGAAAAACACGTTTTGAAAAGTGTGCTGTTTCTGCCCTATAAGTTACATAGTGATGACCAAAGTTGCCAAAACGTGTTTATTTCTGCTGAAAAACACGTTTTGACAATTTCTGCACACTGGGGTTAAGGGCTGCCTCAGTGGGCTCTTCTGAGCTAGGCAGTTACACTGTGATTCCAAGGGCTGACAAAACGCGTTTATTTCGGGATGAAAAACACGTTTTGAAAACTGTGCTGTTTCTGCCCTATAAGTTACATGGTGGTGACCAAAGTTGCCAAAACGTGTTTATTTCTGCTGAAAAACACGTTTTGACAATTTCTGAGCACTGGGGTTAAGGGCTGCCTCAGTGTGCTCTTCTGAGCTAGGCAGTTACACTGCGATTCTAAGGGCTGAGAAAACGCGTTTATTTCGGGCTGAAAAACACTTTTTGAAAACTGTGCTGTTTCTGCCCTATAAGTTACATGGTGGTGACCAAAGTTGCCAAAACGTGTTTATTTCTGCTGAAAAACACGTTTTGACAATTTCTGAGCACTGGGGTTAAGGGCTGACTCAGTGTGCTCTTCTGAGCCAGGCAGTTACACTGCGATTCTAAGGGCTGAGAAAACGCGTTTATTTCGGGCTGAAAAACACGTTTTGAAAACTGTGCTGTTTCTGCCCTATAAGTTACATGGCGGTGACCAAAGTTGCCAAAACGTGTTTATTTCTGCTGAAAAACACGTTTTGACAATTTCTGAGCACTGGGGTTAAGGGCTGCCTCAGTGGGCTCTTCTGAGCTAGGCAGTTACACTGTGATTCCAAGGGCTGACAAAACGCGTTTATTTCGGGCTGAAAAACACGTTTTGAAAAGTGTGCTGTTTCTGCCCTATAAGTTACATGGTGATGACCAAAGTTGCCAAAACGTGTTTATTTCTGCTGAAAAACACGTTTTGACAATTTCTGAGCACTGGGGTTAAGGGCTGACTCAGTGTGCTCTTCTGAGCCAGGCAGTTACACTGCGATTCTAAGGGCTGAGAAAACGCGTTTATTTCGGGCTGAAAAACACGTTTTGAAAAGTGTGCTGTTTCTGCCCTATAAGTTACATGGTGATGACCAAAGTTGCCAAAACGTGTTTATTTCTGCTGAAAAACACGTTTTGACAATTTCTGAGCACTGGGGTTAAGGGCTGACTCAGTGTGGTCTTCTGAGCCAGGCAGTTACACTGCGATTCTAAGGGCTGAGAAAACGCGTTTATTTCGGGCTGAAAAACACGTTTTGAAAACTGTGCTGTTTCTGCCCTATAAGTTACATGGTGGTGACCAAAGTTGCCAAAACGTGTTTATTTCTGCTGAAAAACACGTTTTGACAATTTCTGAGCACTGGGGTTAAGGGCTGCCTCAGTGTGCTCTTCTGAGCTAGGCAGTTACTCTGTGATTCCAAGGGCTGACAAAACGCGTTTATTTCGGGCTGAAAAACACGTTTTGAAAAGTGTGCTGTTTCTGCCCTATAAGTTACATGGTGATGACCAAAGTTGCCAAAACGTGTTTATTTCTGCTGAAAAACACGTTTTGACAATTTCTGCACACTGGGGTTAAGGGCTGCCTCATTGGGCTCTTCTGAGCTAGGCAGTTACACTGTGATTCCAAGGGCTGACAAAACGCGTTTATTTCCGGCTGAAAAACACGTTTTGAAAACTGTGCTGTTTCTGCCCTATAAGTTACATGGTGGTGACCAAAGTTGCCAAAACGTGTTTATTTCTGCTGGAAAACACGTTTTGACAATTTCTGAGCACTGGGGTTAAGGGCTGCCTTAGTGGGCTCTTCTGAGCTAGGCAGTTACACTGTGATTCCAAGGGCTGACAAAACGCGTTTATTTCGGGCTGAAAAACACGTTTTGAAAAGTGTGCTGTTTCTGCCCTATAAGTTACATGGTGATGACCAAAGTTGCCAAAACGTGTTTATTTCTGCTGAAAAACACGTTTTGACAATTTCTGCACACTGGGGTTAAGGGCTGCCTCAGTGGGCTCTTCTGAGCTAGGCAGTTACACTGTGATTCCAAGGGCTGACAAAACGCGTTTATTTCGGGCTGAAAAACACGTTTTGAAAAGTGTGCTGTTTCTGCCCTATAAGTTACATGGTGATGACCAAAGTTGCCAAAACGTGTTTATTTCTGCTGAAAAACACGTTTTGACAATTTCTGAGCACTGGGGTTAAGGGCTGACTCAGTGTGCTCTTCTGAGACAGGCAGTTACACTGCGATTCTAAGGGCTGAGAAAACGCGTTTATTTCGGGCTGAAAAACACGTTTTGAAAACTGTGCTGTTTCTGCCCTATAAGTTACATGGTGGTGACCAAAGTTGCCAAAACGTGTTTATTTCTGCTGGAAAACACGTTTTGACAATTTCTGAGCACTGGGGTTAAGGGCTGACTCAGTGTGCTCTTCTGAGACAGGCAGTTACACTGCGATTCTAAGGGCTGAGAAAACGCGTTTATTTCGGGCTGAAAAACACGTTTTGAAAACTGTGCTGTTTCTGCCCTATAAGTTACATGGTGGTGACCAAAGTTGCCAAAACGTGTTTATTTCTGCTGGAAAACACGTTTTGACAATTTCTGAGCACTGGGGTTAAGGGCTGCCTCAGTGTGCTCTTCTGAGCTAGGCAGTTACACTGCGATTCTAAGGGCTGAGAAAACGCGTTTATTTCGGGCTGAAAAACACGTTTTGAAAACTGTGCTGTTTCTGCCCTATAAGTTACATGGTGGTGACCAAAGTTGCCAAAACGTGTTTATTTCTGCTGGAAAACACGTTTTGACAATTTCTGCAGACTGGGGTTAAGGGCTGCCTCATTGGGCTCTTCTGAGCTAGGCAGTTACACTGTGATTCCAAGGGCTGACAAAACGCGTTTATTTCGGGCTGAAAAACACGTTTTGAAAAGTGTGCTGTTTCTGCCCTATAAGTTACATGGTGATGACCAAAGTTGCCAAAACGTGTTTATTTCTGCTGAAAAACACGTTTTGACAATTTCTGAGCACTGGGGTTAAGGGCTGCCTCAGTGGGCTCTTCTGAGCTAGGCAGTTACACTGTGATTCCAAGGGCTGACAAAACGCGTTTATTTCGGGCTGAAAAACACGTTTTGAAAACTGTGCTGTTTCTGCCCTATAAGTTACATGGTGATGACCAAAGTTGCCAAAACGTGTTTATTTCTGCTGAAAAACACGTTTTGACAATTTCTGAGCACTGGGGTTAAGGGCTGACTCAGTGTGCTCTTCTGAGCCAGGCAGTTACACTGCGATTCTAAGGGCTGAGAAAACGCGTTTATTTCGGGCTGAAAAACACGTTTTGAAAACTGTGCTGTTTCTGCCCTATAAGTTACATGGTGATGACCAAAGTTGCCAAAACGTGTTTATTTCTGCTGAAAAACACGTTTTGACAATTTCTGAGCACTGGGGTTAAGGGCTGCCTCCGTGGGCTCTTCTGAGCCAGGCAGTTACTCTGTGATTCCAAGGGCTGACAAAACGCGTTTATTTCGGGCTGAAAAACACGTTTTGAAAAGTGTGCTGTTTCTGCCCTATAAGTTACATGGTGATGACCAAAGTTGCCAAAACGTGTTTATTTCTGCTGAAAAACACGTTTTGACAATTTCTGCACACTGGGGTTAAGGGCTCCCTCAGTGGGCTCTTCTGAGCTAGGCAGTTACACTGTGATTCCAAGGGCTGACAAAACGCGTTTATTTCCGGCTGAAAAACACGTTTTGAAAACTGTGCTGTTTCTGCCCTATAAGTTACATGGTGGTGACCAAAGTTGCCAAAACGTGTTTATTTCTGCTGGAAAACACGTTTTGACAATTTCTGAGCACTGGGGTTAAGGGCTGCCTTAGTGGGCTCTTCTGAGCTAGGCAGTTACACTGCGATTCTAAGGGCTGAGAAAACGCGTTTATTTCGGGCTGAAAAACACGTTTTGAAAACTGTGCTGTTTCTGCCCTATAAGTTACATGGTGATGACCAAAGTTGCCAAAACGTGTTTATTTCTGCTGAAAAACACGTTTTGACAATTTCTGAGCACTGGGGTTAAGGGCTGCCTCAGTGGGCTCTTCTGAGCTAGGCAGTTACTCTGTGATTCCAAGGGCTGACAAAACGCGTTTATTTCGGGCTGAAAAACACGTTTTGAAAAGTGTGCTGTTTCTGCCCTATAAGTTACATGGTGATGACCAAAGTTGCCAAAACGTGTTTATTTCTGCTGAAAAACACGTTTTGACAATTTCTGCATACTGGGGTTAAGGGCTGCCTCAGTGGGCTCTTCTGAGCTAGGCAGTTACACTGTGATTCCAAGGGCTGACAAAACGCGTTTATTTCCGGCTGAAAAACACGTTTTGAAAACTGTGCTGTTTCTGCCCTATAAGTTACATGGTGGTGACCAAAGTTGCCAAAACGTGTTTATTTCTGCTGGAAAACACGTTTTGACAATTTCTGAGCACTGGGGTTAAGGGCTGCCTTAGTGGGCTCTTCTGAGCTAGGCAGTTACACTGTGATTCCAAGGGCTGACAAAACGCGTTTATTTCGGGCTGAAAAACACGTTTTGAAAAGTGTGCTGTTTCTGCCCTATAAGTTACATGGTGATGACCAAAGTTGCCAAAACGTGTTTATTTCTGCTGAAAAACACGTTTTGACAATTTCTGCACACTGGGGTTAAGGGCTGCCTCAGTGGGCTCTTCTGAGCTAGGCAGTTACACTGTGATTCCAAGGGCTGACAAAACGCGTTTATTTCGGGCTGAAAAACACGTTTTGAAAAGTGTGCTGTTTCTGCCCTATAAGTTACATGGTGATGACCAAAGTTGCCAAAACGTGTTTATTTCTGCTGAAAAACACGTTTTGACAATTTCTGAGCACTGGGGTTAAGGGCTGACTCAGTGTGCTCTTCTGAGACAGGCAGTTACACTGCGATTCTAAGGGCTGAGAAAACGCGTTTATTTCGGGCTGAAAAACACGTTTTGAAAACTGTGCTGTTTCTGCCCTATAAGTTACATGGTGGTGACCAAAGTTGCCAAAACGTGTTTATTTCTGCTGAAAAACACGTTTTGACAATTTGTGAGCACTGGGGTTAAGGGCTGACTCAGTGTGCTCTTCTGAGACAGGCAGTTACACTGCGATTCTAAGGGCTGAGAAAACGCGTTTATTTCGGGCTGAAAAACACGTTTTGAAAACTGTGCTGTTTCTGCCCTATAAGTTACATGGTGGTGACCAAAGTTGCCAAAACGTGTTTATTTCTGCTGGAAAACACGTTTTGACAATTTCTGAGCACTGGGGTTAAGGGCTGACTCTGTGTGCTCTTCTGGGACAGGCAGTTACACTGCGATTCTAAGGGCTGAGAAAACGCGTTTATTTCGGGCTGAAAAACACGTTTTGAAAACTGTGCTGTTTCTGCCCTATAAGTTACATGGTGGTGACCAAAGTTGCCAAAACGTGTTTATTTCTGCTGGAAAACACGTTTTGACAATTTCTGAGCACTGGGGTTAAGGGCTGCCTCAGTGGGCTCTTCTGAGCTAGGCAGTTACACTGTGATTCCAAGGGCTGACAAAACGCGTTTATTTCGGGCTGAAAAACACGTTTTGAAAAGTGTGCTGTTTCTGCCCTATAAGTTACATGGTGATGACCAAAGTTGCCAAAACGTGTTTATTTCTGCTGAAAAACACGTTTTGACAATTTCTGCACACTGGGGTTAAGGGCTGCCTCAGTGGGCTCTTCTGAGCTAGGCAGTTACACTGTGATTCCAAGGGCTGACAAAACGCGTTTATTTCGGGCTGAAAAACACGTTTTGAAAACTGTGCTGTTTCTGCCCTATAAGTTACATGGTGGTGACCAAAGTTGCCAAAACGTGTTTATTTCTGCTGAAAAACACGTTTTGACAATTTCTGAGCACTGGGGTTAAGGGCTGCCTCAGTGTGCTCTTCTGAGCTAGGCAGTTACTCTGTGATTCCAAGGGCTGACAAAACGCGTTTATTTCGGGCTGAAAAACACGTTTTGAAAAGTGTGCTGTTTCTGCCCTATAAGTTACATGGTGATGACCAAAGTTGCCAAAACGTGTTTATTTCTGCTGAAAAACACGTTTTGACAATTTCTGCACACTGGGGTTAAGGGCTGCCTCATTGGGCTCTTCTGAGCTAGGCAGTTACACTGTGATTCCAAGGGCTGACAAAACGCGTTTATTTCGGGCTGAAAAACACGTTTTGAAAAGTGTGCTGTTTCTGCCCTATAAGTTACATGGTGATGACCAAAGTTGCCAAAACGTGTTTATTTCTGCTGAAAAACACGTTTTGACAATTTCTGAGCACTGGGGTTAAGGGCTGCCTCAGTGGGCTCTTCTGAGCTAGGCAGTTACACTGTGATTCCAAGGGCTGACAAAACGCGTTTATTTCGGGCTGAAAAACACGTTTTGAAAAGTGTGCTGTTTCTGCCCTATAAGTTACATGGTGATGACCAAAGTTGCCAAAACGTGTTTATTTCTGCTGAAAAACACGTTTTGACAATTTCTGAGCACTGGGGTTAAGGGCTGACTCAGTGTGGTCTTCTGAGCCAGGCAGTTACACTGCGATTCTAAGGGCTGAGAAAACGCGTTTATTTCGGGCTGAAAAACACGTTTTGAAAACTGTGCTGTTTCTGCCCTATAAGTTACATGGTGGTGACCAAAGTTGCCAAAACGTGTTTATTTCTGCTGAAAAACACGTTTTGACAATTTCTGAG
Source organism: Atractosteus spatula (assembly GCF_055471065.1). NCBI lineage: Eukaryota > Metazoa > Chordata > Actinopteri > Semionotiformes > Lepisosteidae > Atractosteus > Atractosteus spatula. The sequence continues at coordinate 67,967 of NW_028296684.1, read as the reverse complement.
CACTGGGGTTAAGGGCTGCCTCAGTGTGCTCTTCTGAGCTAGGCAGTTACTCTGTGATTCCAAGGGCTGACAAAACGCGTTTATTTCGGGCTGAAAAACACGTTTTGAAAAGTGTGCTGTTTCTGCCCTATAAGTTACATGGTGATGACCAAAGTTGCCAAAACGTGTTTATTTCTGCTGAAAAACACGTTTTGACAATTTCTGCACACTGGGGTTAAGGGCTGCCTCATTGGGATCTTCTGAGCTAGGCAGTTACACTGTGATTCCAAGGGCTGACAAAACGCGTTTATTTCCGGCTGAAAAACACGTTTTGAAAACTGTGCTGTTTCTGCCCTATAAGTTACATGGTGGTGACCAAAGTTGCCAAAACGTGTTTATTTCTGCTGGAAAACACGTTTTGACAATTTCTGAGCACTGGGGTTAAGGGCTGCCTTAGTGGGCTCTTCTGAGCTAGGCAGTTACACTGTGATTCCAAGGGCTGACAAAACGCGTTTATTTCGGGCTGAAAAACACGTTTTGAAAAGTGTGCTGTTTCTGCCCTATAAGTTACATGGTGATGACCAAAGTTGCCAAAACGTGTTTATTTCTGCTGAAAAACACGTTTTGACAATTTCTGCACACTGGGGTTAAGGGCTGCCTCAGTGGGCTCTTCTGAGCTAGGCAGTTACACTGTGATTCCAAGGGCTGACAAAACGCGTTTATTTCGGGCTGAAAAACACATTTTGAAAAGTGTGCTGTTTCTGCCCTATAAGTTACATGGTGATGACCAAAGTTGCCAAAACGTGTTTATTTCTGCTGAAAAACACGTTTTGACAATTTCTGAGCACTGGGGTTAAGGGCTGACTCAGTGTGCTCTTCTGAGACAGGCAGTTACACTGCGATTCTAAGGGCTGAGAAAACGCGTTTATTTCGGGCTGAAAAACACGTTTTGAAAACTGTGCTGTTTCTGCCCTATCAGTTACATGGTGGTGACCAAAGTTGCCAAAACGTGTTTATTTCTGCTGGAAAACACGTTTTGACAATTTCTGAGCACTGGGGTTAAGGGCTGACTCAGTGTGCTCTTCTGAGACAGGCAGTTACACTGCGATTCTAAGGGCTGAGAAAACGCGTTTATTTCGGGCTGAAAAACACGTTTTGAAAACTGTGCTGTTTCTGCCCTATAAGTTACATGGTGGTGACCAAAGTTGCCAAAACGTGTTTATTTCTGCTGGAAAACACGTTTTGACAATTTCTGAGCACTGGGGTTAAGGGCTGCCTCAGTGTGCTCTTCTGAGCTAGGCAGTTACACTGCGATTCTAAGGGCTGAGAAAACGCGTTTATTTCGGGCTGAAAAACACGTTTTGAAAACTGTGCTGTTTCTGCCCTATAAGTTACATGGTGGTGACCAAAGTTGCCAAAACGTGTTTATTTCTGCTGGAAAACACGTTTTGACAATTTCTGCAGACTGGGGTTAAGGGCTGCCTCATTGGGCTCTTCTGAGCTAGGCAGTTACACTGTGATTCCAAGGGCTGACAAAACGCGTTTATTTCGGGCTGAAAAACACGTTTTGAAAAGTGTGCTGTTTCTACCCTATAAGTTACATGGTGATGACCAAAGTTGCCAAAACGTGTTTATTTCTGCTGAAAAACACGTTTTGACAATTTCTGAGCACTGGGGTTAAGGGCTGCCTCAGTGGGCACTTCTGAGCTAGGCAGTTACACTGTGATTCCAAGGGCTGACAAAACGCGTTTATTTCGGGCTGAAAAACACGTTTTGAAAACTGTGCTGTTTCTGCCCTATAAGTTACATGGTGATGACCAAAGTTGCCAAAACGTGTTTATTTCTGCTGAAAAACACGTTTTGACAATTTCTGAGCACTGGGGTTAAGGGCTGACTCAGTGTGCTCTTCTGAGCCAGGCAGTTACACTGCGATTCTAAGGGCTGAGAAAACGCGTTTATTTCGGGCTGAAAAACACGTATTGAAAACTGTGCTGTTTCTGCCCTATAAGTTACATGGTGATGACCAAAGTTGCCAAAACGTGTTTATTTCTGCTGAAAAACACGTTTTGACAATTTCTGAGCACTGGGGTTAAGGGCTGCCTCAGTGGGCTCTTCTGAGCCAGGCAGTTACTCTGTGATTCCAAGGGCTGACAAAACGCGTTTATTTCGGGCTGAAAAACACGTTTTGAAAAGTGTGCTGTTTCTGCCCTATAAGTTACATGGTGATGACCAAAGTTGCCAAAACGTGTTTATTTCTGCTGAAAAACACGTTTTGACAATTTCTGCACACTGGGGTTAAGGGCTGCCTCACTGGGCTCTTCTGAGCTAGGCAGTTACACTGTGATTCCAAGGGCTGACAAAACGCGTTTATTTCCGGCTGAAAAACACGTTTTGAAAACTGTGCTGTTTCTGCCCTATAAGTTACATGGTGGTGACCAAAGTTGCCAAAACGTGTTTATCTCTGCTGGAAAACACGTTTTGACAATTTCTGAGCACTGGGGTTAAGGGCTGCCTTAGTGGGCTCTTCTGAGCTAGGCAGTTACACTGCGATTCTAAGGGCTGAGAGAACGCGTTTATTTCGGGCTGAAAAACACGTTTTGAAAACTCTGCTGTTTCTGCCCTATAAGTTACATGGTGGTGACCAAAGTTGCCAAAACGTGTTTATTTCTGCTGGAAAACACGTTTTGACAATTTCTGAGCACTGGGGTTAAGGGCTGCCTCAGTGTGCTCTTCTGAGCTAGGCAGTTACACTGTGATTCCAAGGGCTGACAAAACGCGTTTATTTCGGGCTGAAAAACACGTTTTGAAAACTGTGCTGTTTCTGCCCTATAAGTTACATGGTGATGACCAAAGTTGCCAAAACGTGTTTATTTCTGCTGAAAAACACGTTTTGACAATTTCTGAGCACTGGGGTTAAGGGCTGACTCAGTGTGCTCTTCTGAGCCAGGCAGTTACACTGCGATTCTAAGGGTTGAGAAAACGCGTTTATTTCGGGCTGAAAAACACGTTTTGAAAACTGTGCTGTTTCTACCCTATAAGTTACATGGTGATGACCAAAGTTGCCAAAACGTGTTTATTTCTGCTGAAAAACACGTTTTGACAATTTCTGAGCACTGGGGTTAAGGGCTGCCTCAGTGGGCTCTTCTGAGCTAGGCAGTTACTCTGTGATTCCAAGGGCTGACAAAACGCGTTTATTTCGGGCTGAAAAACACGTTTTGAAAAGTGTGCTGTTTCTGCCCTATAAGTTACATGGTGATGACCAAAGTTGCCAAAACGTGTTTATTTCTGCTGAAAAACACGTTTTGACAATTTCTGCATACTGGGGTTAAGGGCTGCCTCAGTGGGCTCTTCTGAGCTAGGCAGTTACACTGTGATTCCAAGGGCTGACAAAACGCGTTTATTTCCGGCTGAAAAACACGTTTTGAAAACTGTGCTGTTTCTGCCCTATAAGTTACATGGTGGTGACCAAAGTTGCCAAAACGTGTTTATTTCTGCTGGAAAACACGTTTTGACAATTTCTGAGCACTGGGGTTAAGGGCTGCCTTAGTGGGCTCTTCTGAGCTAGGCAGTTACACTGTGATTCCAAGGGCTGACAAAACGCGTTTATTTCGGGCTGAAAAACACGTTTTGAAAAGTGTGCTGTTTCTGCCCTATAAGTTACATGGTGATGACCAAAGTTGCCAAAACGTGTTTATTTCTGCTGAAAAACACGTTTTGACAATTTCTGCACACTGGGGTTAAGGGCTGCCTCAGTGGGCTCTTCTGAGCTAGGCAGTTACACTGTGATTCCAAGGGCTGACAAAACGCGTTTATTTCGGGCTGAAAAACACGTTTTGAAAAGTGTGCTGCTTCTGCCCTATAAGTTACATGGTGATGACCAAAGTTGCCAAAACGTGTTTATTTCTGCTGAAAAACACGTTTTGACAATTTCTGAGCACTGGGGTTAAGGGCTGACTCAGTGTGCTCTTCTGAGACAGGCAGTTACACTGCGATTCTAAGGGCTGAGAAAACGCGTTTATTTCGGGCTGAAAAACACGTTTTGAAAACTGTGCTGTTTCTGCCCTATAAGTTACATGGTGGTGACCAAAGTTGCCAAAACGTGTTTATTTCTGCTGAAAAACACGTTTTGACAATTTGTGAGCACTGGGGTTAAGGGCTGACTCAGTGTGCTCTTCTGAGACAGGCAGTTACACTGCGATTCTAAGGGCTGAGAAAACGCGTTTATTTCGGGCTGAAAAACACGTTTTGAAAACTGTGCTGTTTCTGCCCTATAAGTTACATGGTGGTGACCAAAGTTGCCAAAACGTGTTTATTTCTGCTGGAAAACACGTTTTGACAATTTCTGAGCACTGGGGTTAAGGGCTGCCTTAGTGGGCTCTTCTGAGCTAGGCAGTTACACTGTGATTCCAAGGGCTGACAAAACGCGTTTATTTCGGGCTGAAAAACACGTTTTGAAAAGTGTGCTGTTTCTGCCCTATAAGTTACATGGTGATGACCAAAGTTGCCAAAATGTGTTTATTTCTGCTGAAAAACACGTTTTGACAATTTCTGAGCACTGGGGTTAAGGGCTGACTCAGTGTGCTCTTCTGAGCCAGGCAGTTACACTGCGATTCTAAGGGCTGAGAAAACGCGTTTATTTCGGGCTGAAAAACACGTTTTGAAAACTGTGCTGTTTTTGCCCTATAAGTTACATGGTGGTGACCAAAGTTGCCAAAACGTGTTTATTTCTGCTGAAAAACACGTTTTGACAATTTCTGCATACTGGGGTTAAGGGCTGCCTCAGTGGGCTCTTCTGAGCTAGGCAGTTACACTGTGATTCCAAGGGCTGACAAAACGCGTTTATTTCGGGCTGAAAAACACGTTTTGAAAAGTGTGCTGTTTCTGCCCTATAAGTTACATGGTGATGACCAAAGTTGCCAAAACGTGTTTATTTCTGCTGAAAAACACGTTTTGACAATTTCTGAGCACTGGGGTTAAGGGCTGACTCTGTGTGCTCTTCTGGGACAGGCAGTTACACTGCGATTCTAAGGGCTGAGAAAACGCGTTTATTTCGGGCTGAAAAACACGTTTTGAAAACTGTGCTGTTTCTGCCCTATAAGTTACATGGTGGTGACCAAAGTTGCCAAAACGTGTTTATTTCTGCTGGAAAACACGTTTTGACAATTTCTGAGCACTGGGGTTAAGGGCTGCCTCAGTGGGCTCTTCTGAGCTAGGCAGTTACACTGTGATTCCAAGGGCTGACAAAACGCGTTTATTTCGGGCTGAAAAACACGTTTTGAAAACTGTGCTGTTTCTGCCCTATAAGTTACATGGTGGTGACCAAAGTTGCCAAAACGTGTTTATTTCTGCTGAAAAACACGTTTTGACAATTTCTGAGCACTGGGGTTAAGGGCTGCCTCAGTGTGCTCTTCTGAGCTAGGCAGTTACTCTGTGATTCCAAGGGCTGACAAAACGCGTTTATTTCGGGCTGAAAAACACGTTTTGAAAAGTGTGCTGTTTCTGCCCTATAAGTTACATGGTGATGACCAAAGTTGCCAAAACGTGTTTATTTCTGCTGAAAAACACGTTTTGACAATTTCTGCACACTGGGGTTAAGGGCTGCCTCAGTGGGCTCTTCTGAGCTAGGCAGTTACACTGTGATTCCAAGGGCTGACAAAACGCGTTTATTTCCGGCTGAAAAACACGTTTTGAAAACTGTGCTGTTTCTGCCCTATAAGTTACATGGTGGTGACCAAAGTTGCCAAAACGTGTTTATTTCTGCTGGAAAACACGTTTTGACAATTTCTGAGCACTGGGGTTAAGGGCTGCCTTAGTGGGCTCTTCTGAGCTAGGCAGTTACACTGCGATTCTAAGGGCTGAGAGAACGCGTTTATTTCGGGCTGAAAAACACGTTTTGAAAACTCTGCTGTTTCTGCCCTATAAGTTACATGGTGATGACCAAAGTTGCCAAAACGTGTTTATTTCTGCTGAAAAACACGTTTTGACAATTTCTGAGCACTGGGGTTAAGGGCTGACTCAGTGTGGTCTTCTGAGCCAGGCAGTTACACTGCGATTCTAAGGGCTGAGAAAACGCGTTTATTTCGGGCTGAAAAACACGTTTTGAAAACTGTGCTGTTTCTGCCCTATAAGTTACATGGTTGTGACCAAAGTTGCCAAAACGTGTTTATTTCTGCTGAAAAACACGTTTTGACAATTTCTGAGCACTGGGGTTAAGGGCTGCCTCAGTGTGCTCTTCTGAGCTAGGCAGTTACTCTGTGATTCCAAGGGCTGACAAAACGCGTTTATTTCGGGCTGAAAAACACGTTTTGAAAAGTGTGCTGTTTCTGCCCTATAAGTTACATGGTGATGACCAAAGTTGCCAAAACGTGTTTATTTCTGCTGAAAAACACGTTTTGACAATTTCTGCACACTGGGGTTAAGGGCTGCCTCATTGGGCTCTTCTGAGCTAGGCAGTTACACTGTGATTCCAAGGGCTGACAAAACGCGTTTATTTCCGGCTGAAAAACACGTTTTGAAAACTGTGCTGTTTCTGCCCTATAAGTTACATGGTGGTGACCAAAGTTGCCAAAACGTGTTTATTTCTGCTGGAAAACACGTTTTGACAATTTCCGAGCACTGGGGTTAAGGGCTGCCTTAGTGGGCTCTTCTGAGCTAGGCAGTTACACTGTGATTCCAAGGGCTGACAAAACGCGTTTATTTCGGGCTGAAAAACACGTTTTGAAAAGTGTGCTGTTTCTGCCCTATAAGTTACATGGTGATGACCAAAGTTGCCAAAACGTGTTTATTTCTGCTGAAAAACACGTTTTGACAATTTCTGAGCACTGGGGTTAAGGGCTGACTCAGTGTGCTCTTCTGAGACAGGCAGTTACACTGCGATTCTAAGGGCTGAGAAAACGCGTTTATTTCGGGCTGAAAAACACGTTTTGAAAACTGTGCTGTTTCTGCCCTATAAGTTACATGGTGGTGACCAAAGTTGCCAAAACGTGTTTATTTCTGCTGGAAAACACGTTTTGACAATTTCTGAGCACTGGGGTTAAGGGCTGACTCAGTGTGCTCTTCTGAGACAGGCAGTTACACTGCGATTCTAAGGGCTGAGAAAACGCGTTTATTTCGGGCTGAAAAACACGTTTTGAAAACTGTGCTGTTTCTGCCCTATAAGTTACATGGTGGTGACCAAAGTTGCCAAAACGTGTTTATTTCTGCTGGAAAACACGTTTTGACAATTTCTGAGCACTGGGGTTAAGGGCTGCCTCAGTGTGCTCTTCTGAGCTAGGCAGTTACACTGCGATTCTAAGGGCTGAGAAAACGCGTTTATTTCGGGCTGAAAAACACGTTTTGAAAACTGTGCTGTTTCTGCCCTATAAGTTACATGGTGATGACCAAAGTTGCCAAAACGTGTTTATTTCTGCTGAAAAACACGTTTTGACAATTTCTGAGCACTGGGGTTAAGGGCTGCCTCAGTGGGCTCTTCTGAGCTAGGCAGTTACTCTGTGATTCCAAGGGCTGACAAAACGCGTTTATTTCGGGCTGAAAAACACGTTTTGAAAAGTGTGCTGTTTCTGCCCTATAAGTTACATGGTGATGACCAAAGTTGCCAAAACGTGTTTATTTCTGCTGAAAAACACGTTTTGACAATTTCTGAGCACTGGGGTTAAGGGCTGACTCAGTGTGCTCTTCTGAGCCAGGCAGTTACACTGCGATTCTAAGGGCTGAGAAAACGCGTTTATTTCGGGCTGAAAAACACGTTTTGAAAACTGTGCTGTTTTTGCCCTATAAGTTACATGGTGGTGACCAAAGTTGCCAAAACGTGTTTATTTCTGCTGAAAAACACGTTTTGACAATTTCTGCATACTGGGGTTAAGGGCTGCCTCAGTGGGCTCTTCTGAGCTAGGCAGTTACACTGTGATTCCAAGGGCTGACAAAACGCGTTTATTTCGGGCTGAAAAACACGTTTTGAAAAGTGTGCTGTTTCTGCCCTATAAGTTACATGGTGATGACCAAAGTTGCCAAAACGTGTTTATTTCTGCTGAAAAACACGTTTTGACAATTTCTGAGCACTGGGGTTAAGGGTTGACTCAGTCTGGTCTTCTGAGCCAGGCAGTTACACTGCGATTCTAAGGGCTGAGAAAACGCGTTTATTTCGGGCTGAAAAACACGTTTTGAAAACTGTGCTGTTTCTGCCCTATAAGTTACATGGTGGTGACCAAAGTTGCCAAAACGTGTTTATTTCTGCTGGAAAACACGTTTTGACAATTTCTGAGCACAGGGGTTAAGGGCTGCCTCAGTGGGGTCTTCTGAGCTAGGCAGTTACACTGTGATTCCAAGGGCTGACAAAACGCGTTTATTTCGGGCTGAAAAACACGTTTTGAAAAGTGTGCTGTTTCTGCCCTATAAGTTACATAGTGATGACCAAAGTTGCCAAAACGTGTTTATTTCTGCTGAAAAACACGTTTTGACAATTTCTGCACACTGGGGTTAAGGGCTGCCTCAGTGGGCTCTTCTGAGCTAGGCAGTTACACTGTGATTCCAAGGGCTGACAAAACGCGTTTATTTCGGGATGAAAAACACGTTTTGAAAACTGTGCTGTTTCTGCCCTATAAGTTACATGGTGGTGACCAAAGTTGCCAAAACGTGTTTATTTCTGCTGAAAAACACGTTTTGACAATTTCTGAGCACTGGGGTTAAGGGCTGCCTCAGTGTGCTCTTCTGAGCTAGGCAGTTACACTGCGATTCTAAGGGCTGAGAAAACGCGTTTATTTCGGGCTGAAAAACACGTTTTGAAAACTGTGCTGTTTCTGCCCTATAAGTTACATGGTGGTGACCAAAGTTGCCAAAACGTGTTTATTTCTGCTGAAAAACACGTTTTGACAATTTCTGCACACTGGGGTTAAGGGCTGCCTCAGTGGGCTCTTCTGAGCTAGGCAGTTACACTGTGATTCCAAGGGCTGACAAAACGCGTTTATTTCGTGCTGAAAAACACGTTTTGAAAAGTGTGCTGTTTCTGCCCTAAAAGTTACATGGTGATGACCAAAGTTGCCAAAACGTGTTTATTTCTGCTGAAAAACACGTTTTGACAATTTCTGAGCACTGGGGTTAAGGGCTGACTCAGTGTGCTCTTCTGAGCCAGGCAGTTACACTGCGATTCTAAGGGCTGAGAAAACGCGTTTATTTCGGGCTGAAAAACACGTTTTGAAAACTGTGCTGTTTCTGCCCTATAAGTTACATGGCGGTGACCAAAGTTGCCAAAACGTGTTTATTTCTGCTGAAAAACACGTTTTGACAATTTCTGAGCACTGGGGTTAAGGGCTGCCTCAGTGGGCTCTTCTGAGCTAGGCAGTTACACTGTGATTCCAAGGGCTGACAAAACGCGTTTATTTCGGGCTGAAAAACACGTTTTGAAAAGTGTGCTGTTTCTGCCCTATAAGTTACATGGTGATGACCAAAGTTGCCAAAACGTGTTTATTTCTGCTGAAAAACACGTTTTGACAATTTCTGAGCACTGGGGTTAAGGGCTGACTCAGTGTGCTCTTCTGAGCCAGGCAGTTACACTGCGATTCTAAGGGCTGAGAAAACGCGTTTATTTCGGGCTGAAAAACACGTTTTGAAAACTGTGCTGTTTCTGCCCTATAAGTTACATGGTGATGACCAAAGTTGCCAAAACGTGTTTATTTCTGCTGAAAAACACGTTTTGACAATTTCTGAGCACTGGGGTTAAGGGCTGACTCAGTGTGCTCTTCTGAGCCAGGCAGTTACACTGCGATTCTAAGGGCTGAGAAAACGCGTTTATTTCGGGCTGAAAAACACGTTTTGAAAACTGTGCTGTTTCTGCCCTATAAGTTACATGGTGATGACCAAAGTTGCCAAAACGTGTTTATTTCTGCTGAAAAACACGTTTTGACAATTTCTGAGCACTGGGGTTAAGGGCTGCCTCAGTGGGCTCTTCTGAGCTAGGCAGTTACTCTGTGATTCCAAGGGCTGACAAAACGCGTTTATTTCGGGCTGAAAAACACGTTTTGAAAAGTGTGCTGTTTCTGCCCTATAAGTTACATGGTGATGACCAAAGTTGCCAAAACGTGTTTATTTCTGCTGAAAAACACGTTTTGACAATTTCTGCACACTGGGGTTAAGGGCTGCCTCAGTGGGCTCTTCTGAGCTAGGCAGTTACACTGTGATTCCAAGGGCTGACAAAACGCGTTTATTTCGGGCTGAAAAACACGTTTTGAAAAGTGTGCTGTTTCTGCCCTATAAGTTACATGGTGATGACCAAAGTTGCCAAAACGTGTTTATTTCTGCTGAAAAACACGTTTTGACAATTTCTGAGCACTGGGGTTAAGGGCTGACTCAGTGTGCTCTTCTGAGACAGGCAGTTGCACTGCGATTCTAAGGGCTGAGAAAACGCGTTTATTTCGGGCTGAAAAACACGTTTTGAAAACTGTGCTGTCTCTGCGCTATAAGTTACATGGTGGTGACCAAAGTTGCCAAAACGTGTTTATTTCTGCTGAAAAACACGTTTTGACAATTTGTGAGCACTGGGGTTAAGGGCTGACTCAGTGTGCTCTTCTGAGACAGGCAGTTACACTGTGATTCCAAGGGCTGACAAAACGCGTTTATTTCGGGCTGAAAAACACGTTTTGAAAAGTGTGCTGTTTCTGCCCTATAAGTTACATGGTGATGACCAAAGTTGCCAAAACGTGTTTATTTCTGCTGAAAAACACGTTTTGACAATTTCTGAGCACTGGGGTTAAGGGCTGACTCAGTGTGGTCTTCTGAGCCAGGCAGTTACACTGCGATTCTAAGGGCTGAGAAAACGCGTTTATTTCGGGCTGAAAAACACGTTTTGAAAACTGTGCTGTTTCTGCCCTATAAGTTACATGGTGGTGACCAAAGTTGCCAAAACGTGTTTATTTCTGCTGGAAAACACGTTTTGACAATTTCTGAGCACTGGGGTTAAGGGCTGCCTCAGTGGGCTCTTCTGAGCTAGGCAGTTACACTGTGATTCCAAGGGCTGACAAAACGCGTTTATTTCGGGCTGAAAAACACGTTTTGAAAAGTGTGCTGTTTCTGCCCTATAAGTTACATGGTGATGACCAAAGTTGCCAAAACGTGTTTATTTCTGCTGAAAAACACGTTTTGACAATTTCTGAGCACTGGGGTTAAGGGCTGACTCAGTGTGCTCTTCTGAGCCAGGCAGTTACACTGCGATTCTAAGGGCTGAGAAAACGCGTTTATTTCGGGCTGAAAAACACGTTTTGAAAACTGTGCTGTTTTTGCCCTATAAGTTACATGGTGGTGACCAAAGATGCCAAAACGTGTTTATTTCTGCTGAAAAACACGTTTTGACAATTTCTGCATACTGGGGTTAAGGGCTGCCTCAGTGGGCTCTTCTGAGCTAGGCAGTTACACTGTGATTCCAAGGGCTGACAAAACGCGTATATTTCGGGCTGAAAAACACGTTTTGAAAACTGTGCTGTTTCTGCCCTATAAGTTACATGGTGGTGACCAAAGATGCCAAAACGTGTTTATTTCTGCTGAAAAACACGTTTTGACAATTTCTGAGCACTGGGGTTAAGGGCTGCCTCAGTGGGCTCTTCTGAGCTAGGCAGTTACACTGTGATTCCAAGGGCTGACAAAACGCGTTTATTTCGGGCTGAAAAACACGTTTTGAAAAGTGTGCTGTTTCTGCCCTATAAGTTACATGGTGATGACCAAAGTTGCCAAAACGTGTTTATTTCTGCTGAAAAACACGTTTTGACAATTTCTGAGCACTGGGGTTAAGGGCTGACTCAGTGTGCTCTTCTGAGCCAGGCAGTTACACTGCGATTCTAAGGGCTGAGAAAACGCGTTTATTTCGGGCTGAAAAACACGTTTTGAAAACTGTGCTGTTTCTGCCCTATAAGTTACATGGTGATGACCAAAGTTGCCAAAACGTGTTTATTTCTGCTGAAAAACACGTTTTGACAATTTCTGAGCACTGGGGTTAAGGGCTGCCTCAGTGGGCTCTTCTGAGCTAGGCAGTTACTCTGTGATTCCAAGGGCTGACATAACGCGTTTATTTCGGGCTGAAAAACACGTTTTGAAAAGTGTGCTGTTTCTGCCCTATAAGTTACATGGTGATGACCAAAGTTGCCAAAACGTGTTTATTTCTGCTGAAAAACACGTTTTGACAATTTCTGAGCACTGGGGTTAAGGGCTGACTCAGTGTGCTCTTCTGAGCCAGGCAGTTACACTGCGATTCTAAGGGCTGAGAAAACGCGTTTATTTCGGGCTGAAAAACACGTTTTGAAAACTGTGCTGTTTCTGCCCTATAAGTTACATGGTGATGACCAAAGTTGCCAAAACGTGTTTATTTCTGCTGAAAAACACGTTTTGACAATTTCTGAGCACTGGGGTTAAGGGCTGCCTCAGTGGGCTCTTCTGAGCTAGGCAGTTACTCTGTGATTCCAAGGGCTGACATAACGCGTTTATTTCGGGCTGAAAAACACGTTTTGAAAAGTGTGCTGTTTCTGCCCTATAAGTTACATGGTGATGACCAAAGTTGCCAAAACGTGTTTATTTCTGCTGAAAAACACGTTTTGACAATTTCTGCACACTGGGGTTAAGGGCTGCCTCAGTGGGCTCTTCTGAGCTAGGCAGTTACACTGTGATTCCAAGGGCTGACAAAACGCGTTTATTTCCGGCTGAAAAACACGTTTTGAAAACTGTGCTGTTTCTGCCCTATAAGTTACATGGTGGTGACCAAAGTTGCCAAAACGTGTTTATTTCTGCTGGAAAACACGTTTTGACAATTTCTGAGCACTGGGGTTAAGGGCTGCCTTAGTGGGCTCTTCTGAGCTAGGCAGTTACACTGTGATTCCAAGGGCTGACAAAACGCGTTTATTTCGGGCTGAAAAACACGTTTTGAAAAGTGTGCTGTTTCTGCCCTATAAGTTACATGGTGATGACCAAAGTTGCCAAAACGTGTTTATTTCTGCTGAAAAACACGTTTTGACAATTTCTGCACACTGGGGTTAAGGGCTGCCTCAGTGGGCTCTTCTGAGCTAGGCAGTTACACTGTGATTCCAAGGGCTGACAAAACGCGTTTATTTCGGGCTGAAAAACACGTTTTGAAAAGTGTGCTGTTTCTGCCCTATAAGTTACATGGTGATGACCAAAGTTGCCAAAACGTGTTTATTTCTGCTGAAAAACACGTTTTGACAATTTCTGAGCACTGGGGTTAAGGGCTGACTCAGTGTGCTCTTCTGAGACAGGCAGTTACACTGCGATTCTAAGGGCTGAGAAAACGCGTTTATTTCGGGCTGAAAAACACGTTTTGAAAACTGTGCTGTTTCTGCCCTATAAGTTACATGGTGGTGACCAAAGTTGCCAAAACGTGTTTATTTCTGCTGAAAAACACGTTTTGACAATTTCTGTACACTGGGGTTAAGGGCTGCCTCAGTGGGCTATCTGAGCTAGGCAGTTACACTGTGATTCCAAGGGCTGACAAAACGCGTTTATTTCGGGCTGAAAAACACGTTTTGAAAAGTGTGCTGTTTCTGTCCTATAAGTTACATGGTGATGACCAAAGTTGCCAAAACGTGTTTATTTCTGCTGAAAAACACGTTTTGACAATTTCTGCACACTGGGGTTAAGGGCTGCCTCAGTGGGCTCTTCTGAGCTAGGCAGTTACACTGTGATTCCAAGGGCTGACAAAACGCGTTTATTTCGTGCTGAAAAACACGTTTTGAAAAGTGTGCTGTTTCTGCCCTATAAGTTACATGGTGATGACCAAAGTTGCCAAAACGTGTTTATTTCTGCTGAAAAACACGTTTTGACAATTTCTGAGCACTGGGGTTAAGGGCTGACTCAGTGTGCTCTTCTGAGACAGGCAGTTACACTGCGATTCTAAGGGCTGAGAAAACGCGTTTATTTCGGGCTGAAAAACACGTTTTGAAAACTGTGCTGTTTCTGCCCTATAAGTTACATGGTGGTGACCAAAGTTGCCAAAACGTGTTTATTTCTGCTGAAAAACACGTTTTGACAATTTCTGCACACTGGGGTTAAGGGCTGCCTCAGTGGGCTCTTCTGAGCTAGGCAGTTACACTGTGATTCCAAGGGCTGACAAAACGCGTTTATTTCGTGCTGAAAAACACGTTTTGAAAAGTGTGCTGTTTCTGCCCTAAAAGTTACATGGTGATGACCAAAGTTGCCAAAACGTGTTTATTTCTGCTGAAAAACACGTTTTGACAATTTCTGAGCACTGGGGTTAAGGGCTGACTCAGTGTGCTCTTCTGAGCCAGGCAGTTACACTGCGATTCTAAGGGCTGAGAAAACGCGTTTATTTCGGGCTGAAAAACACGTTTTGAAAACTGTGCTGTTTCTGCCCTATAAGTTACATGGTGGTGACCAAAGTTGCCAAAACGTGTTTATTTCTGCTGAAAAACACGTTTTGACAATTTCTGAGCACTGGGGTTAAGGGCTGCCTCAGTGGGCTCTTCTGAGCTAGGCAGTTACACTGTGATTCCAAGGGCTGACAAAACGCGTTTATTTCGGGCTGAAAAACACGTTTTGAAAAGTGTGCTGTTTCTGCCCTATAAGTTACATGGTGATGACCAAAGTTGCCAAAACGTGTTTATTTCTGCTGAAAAACACGTTTTGACAATTTCTGAGCACTGGGGTTAAGGGCTGACTCAGTGTGCTCTTCTGAGCCAGGCAGTTACACTGCGATTCTAAGGGCTGAGAAAACGCGTTTATTTCGGGCTGAAAAACACGTTTTGAAAACTGTGCTGTTTCTGCCCTATAAGTTACATGGTGGTGACCAAAGTTGCCAAAACGTGTTTATTTCTGCTGAAAAACACGTTTTGACAATTTCTGAGCACTGGGGTTAAGGGCTGCCTCAGTGGGCTCTTCTGAGCTAGGCAGTTACACTGTGATTCCAAGGGCTGACAAAACGCGTTTATTTCGGGCTGAAAAACACGTTTTGAAAAGTGTGCTGTTTCTGCCCTATAAGTTACATGGTGATGACCAAAGTTGCCAAAACGTGTTTATTTCTGCTGAAAAACACGTTTTGACAATTTCTGAGCACTGGGGTTAAGGGCTGACTCAGTGTGCTCTTCTGAGCCAGGCAGTTACACTGCGATTCTAAGGGCTGAGAAAACGCGTTTATTTCGGGCTGAAAAACACGTTTTGAAAACTGTGCTGTTTTTGCCCTATAAGTTACATGGTGGTGACCAAAGTTGCCAAAACGTGTTTATTTCTGCTGAAAAACACGTTTTGACAATTTCTGAGCACTGGGGTTAAGGGCTGACTCAGTGTGCTCTTCTGAGACAGGCAGTTACACTGCGATTCCAAGGGCTGAGAAAACGCGTTTATTTCGGGCTGAAAAACACGTTTTGAAAACTGTGCTGTTTCTGCCCTATAAGTTACATGGTGATGACCAAAGTTGCCAAAACGTGTTTATTTCTGCTGAAAAACACGTTTTGACAATTTCTGAGCACTGGGGTTAAGGGCTGCCTCAGTGGGCTCTTCTGAGCTAGGCAGTTACTCTGTGATTCCAAGGGCTGACAAAACGCGTTTATTTCGGGCTGAAAAACACGTTTTGAAAAGTGTGCTGTTTCTGCCCTATAAGTTACATGGTGATGACCAAAGTTGCCAAAACGTGTTTATTTCTGCTGAAAAACACGTTTTGACAATTTCTGCACACTGGGGTTAAGGGCTGCCTCAGTGGGCTCTTCTGAGCTAGGCAGTTACACTGTGATTCCAAGGGCTGACAAAACGCGTTTATTTCGTGCTGAAAAACACGTTTTGAAAAGTGTGCTGTTTCTGCCCTAAAAGTTACATGGTGATGACCAAAGTTGCCAAAACGTGTTTATTTCTGCTGAAAAACACGTTTTGACAATTTCTGAGCACTGGGGTTAAGGGCTGACTCAGTGTGCTCTTCTGAGCTAGGCAGTTACTCTGTGATTCCAAGGGCTGACAAAACGCGTTTATTTCGGGCTGAAAAACACGTTTTGAAAAGTGTGCTGTTTCTGCCCTATAAGTTACATGATGATGACCAAAGTTGCCAAAACGTGTTTATTTCTGCTGAAAAACACGTTTTGACAATTTCTGCACACTGGGGTTAAGGGCTGCCTCAGTGGGCTCTTCTGAGCTAGGCAGTTACACTGTGATTCCAAGGGCTGACAAAACGCGTTTATTTCAGGCTGAAAAACACGTTTTGAAAAGTGTGCTGTTTCTGCCCTATAAGTTACATGGTGATGACCAAAGTTGCCAAAACGTGTTTATTTCTGCTGAAAAACACGTTTTGACAATTTCTGAGCACTGGGGTTAAGGGCTGCCTCAGTGGGCTCTTCTGAGCTAGGCAGTTACACTGTGATTCCAAGGGCTGAGAAAACGCGTTTATTTCGGGCTGAAAAACACGTTTTGAAAACTGTGCTGTTTCTGCCCTATAAGTTACATGGTGGTGACCAAAGTTGCCAAAACGTGTTTATTTCTGCTGAAAAACACGTTTTGACAATTTCTGAGGACTGGGGTTAAGGGCTGCCTCAGTGTGCTCTTCTGAGCTAGGCAGTTACTCTGTGATTCCAAGGGCTGACAAAACGCGTTTATTTCGGGCTGAAAAACACGTTTTGAAAAGTGTGCTGTTTCTGCCCTATAAGTTACATGGTGATGACCAAAGTTGCCAAAACGTGTTTATTTCTGCTGAAAAACACGTTTTGACAATTTCTGAGCACTGGGGTTAAGGGCTGACTCAGTGTGCTCTTCTGAGACAGGCAGTTACACTGCGATTCTAAGGGCTGAGAAAACGCGTTTATTTCGGGCTGAAAAACACGTTTTGAAAACTGTGCTGTTTCTGCCCTATAAGTTACATGGTGGTGACCAAAGTTGCCAAAACGTGTTTATTTCTGCTGGAAAACACGTTTTGACAATTTCTGAGCACTGGGGTTAAGGGCTGCCTCAGTGGGCTCTTCTGAGCTAGGCAGTTACACTGTGATTCCAAGGGCTGACAAAACGCGTTTATTTCGGGCTGAAAAACACGTTTTGAAAACTGTGCTGTTTCTGCCCTATAAGTTACATGGTGATGACCAAAGTTGCCAAAACGTGTTTATTTCTGCTGAAAAACACGTTTTGACAATTTCTGAGCACTGGGGTTAAGGGCTGACTCAGTGTGCTCTTCTGAGCCAGGCAGTTACACTGCGATTCTAAGGGCTGAGAAAACGCGTTTATTTCGGGCTGAAAAACACGTTTTGAAAACTGTGCTGTTTCTGCCCTATAAGTTACATGGTGATGACCAAAGTTGCCAAAACGTGTTTATTTCTGCTGAAAAACACGTTTTGACAATTTCTGAGCACTGGGGTTAAGGGCTGCCTCAGTGGGCTCTTCTGAGCTAGGCAGTTACTCTGTGATTCCAAGGGCTGACATAACGCGTTTATTTCGGGCTGAAAAACACGTTTTGAAAAGTGTGCTGTTTCTGCCCTATAAGTTACATGGTGATGACCAAAGTTGCCAAAACGTGTTTATTTCTGCTGAAAAACACGTTTTGACAATTTCTGAGCACTGGGGTTAAGGGCTGACTCAGTGTGCTCTTCTGAGCCAGGCAGTTACACTGCGATTCTAAGGGCTGAGAAAACGCGTTTATTTCGGGCTGAAAAACACGTTTTGAAAACTGTGCTGTTTCTGCCCTATAAGTTACATGGTGATGACCAAAGTTGCCAAAACGTGTTTATTTCTGCTGAAAAACACGTTTTGACAATTTCTGAGCACTGGGGTTAAGGGCTGCCTCAGTGGGCTCTTCTGAGCTAGGCAGTTACTCTGTGATTCCAAGGGCTGACATAACGCGTTTATTTCGGGCTGAAAAACACGTTTTGAAAAGTGTGCTGTTTCTGCCCTATAAGTTACATGGTGATGACCAAAGTTGCCAAAACGTGTTTATTTCTGCTGAAAAACACGTTTTGACAATTTCTGCACACTGGGGTTAAGGGCTGCCTCAGTGGGCTCTTCTGAGCTAGGCAGTTACACTGTGATTCCAAGGGCTGACAAAACGCGTTTATTTCCGGCTGAAAAACACGTTTTGAAAACTGTGCTGTTTCTGCCCTATAAGTTACATGGTGGTGACCAAAGTTGCCAAAACGTGTTTATTTCTGCTGGAAAACACGTTTTGACAATTTCTGAGCACTGGGGTTAAGGGCTGCCTTAGTGGGCTCTTCTGAGCTAGGCAGTTACACTGTGATTCCAAGGGCTGACAAAACGCGTTTATTTCGGGCTGAAAAACACGTTTTGAAAAGTGTGCTGTTTCTGCCATATAAGTTACATGGTGATGACCAAAGTTGCCAAAACGTGTTTATTTCTGCTGAAAAACACGTTTTGACAATTTCTGCACACTGGGGTTAAGGGCTGCCTCAGTGGGCTCTTCTGAGCTAGGCAGTTACACTGTGATTCCAAGGGCTGACAAAACGCGTTTATTTCGGGCTGAAAAACACGTTTTGAAAAGTGTGCTGTTTCTGCCCTATAAGTTACATGGTGATGACCAAAGTTGCCAAAACGTGTTTATTTCTGCTGAAAAACACGTTTTGACAATTTCTGAGCACTGGGGTTAAGGGCTGACTCAGTGTGCTCTTCTGAGACAGGCAGTTACACTGCGATTCTAAGGGCTGAGAAAACGCGTTTATTTCGGGCTGAAAAACACGTTTTGAAAACTGTGCTGTTTCTGCCCTATAAGTTACATGGTGGTGACCAAAGTTGCCAAAACGTGTTTATTTCTGCTGAAAAACACGTTTTGACAATTTCTGTACACTGGGGTTAAGGGCTGCCTCAGTGGGCTATCTGAGCTAGGCAGTTACACTGTGATTCCAAGGGCTGACAAAACGCGTTTATTTCGGGCTGAAAAACACGTTTTGAAAAGTGTGCTGTTTCTGTCCTATAAGTTACATGGTGATGACCAAAGTTGCCAAAACGTGTTTATTTCTGCTGAAAAACACGTTTTGACAATTTCTGCACACTGGGGTTAAGGGCTGCCTCAGTGGGCTCTTCTGAGCTAGGCAGTTACACTGTGATTCCAAGGGCTGACAAAACGCGTTTATTTCGTGCTGAAAAACACGTTTTGAAAAGTGTGCTGTTTCTGCCCTATAAGTTACATGGTGATGACCAAAGTTGCCAAAACGTGTTTATTTCTGCTGAAAAACACGTTTTGACAATTTCTGAGCACTGGGGTTAAGGGCTGACTCAGTGTGCTCTTCTGAGACAGGCAGTTACACTGCGATTCTAAGGGCTGAGAAAACGCGTTTATTTCGGGCTGAAAAACACGTTTTGAAAACTGTGCTGTTTCTGCCCTATAAGTTACATGGTGGTGACCAAAGTTGCCAAAACGTGTTTATTTCTGCTGGAAAACACGTTTTGACAATTTCTGAGCACTGGGGTTAAGGGCTGCCTCAGTGTGCTCTTCTGAGCTAGGCAGTTACACTGTGATTCCAAGGGCTGACAAAACGCGTTTATTTCGGGCTGAAAAACACGTTTTGAAAACTGTGCTGTTTCTGCCCTATAAGTTACATGGTGATGACCAAAGTTGCCAAAACGTGTTTATTTCTGCTGAAAAACACGTTTTGACAATTTCTGAGCACTGGGGTTAAGGGCTGACTCAGTGTGCTCTTCTGAGCCAGGCAGTTACACTGCGATTCTAAGGGCTGAGAAAACGCGTTTATTTCGGGCTGAAAAACACGTTTTGAAAACTGTGCTGTTTCTGCCCTATAAGTTACATGGTGATGACCAAAGTTGCCAAAACGTGTTTATTTCTGCTGAAAAACACGTTTTGACAATTTCTGAGCACTGGGGTTAAGGGCTGCCTCAGTGGGCTCTTCTGAGCTAGGCAGTTACACTGTGATTCCAAGGGCTGACAAAACGCGTTTATTTCGTGCTGAAAAACACGTTTTGAAAAGTGTGCTGTTTCTGCCCTATAAGTTACATGGTGATGACCAAAGTTGCCAAAACGTGTTTATTTCTGCTGAAAAACACGTTTTGATAATTTCTGAGCACTGGGGTTAAGGGCTGACTCAGTGTGCTCTTCTGAGACAGGCAGTTACACTGCGATTCTAAGGGCTGAGAAAACGCGTTTATTTCGGGCTGAAAAACACGTTTTGAAAACTGTGCTGTTTCTGCCCTATAAGTTACATGGTGGTGACCAAAGTTGCCAAAACGTGTTTATTTCTGCTGGAAAACACGTTTTGACAATTTCTGAGCACTGGGGTTAAGGGCTGCCTCAGTGTGCTCTTCTGAGCTAGGCAGTTACACTGTGATTCCAAGGGCTGACAAAACGCGTTTATTTCGGGCTGAAAAACACGTTTTGAAAACTGTGCTGTTTCTGCCCTATAAGTTACATGGTGATGACCAAAGTTGCCAAAACGTGTTTATTTCTGCTGAAAAACACGTTTTGACAATTTCTGAGCACTGGGGTTAAGGGCTGACTCAGTGTGCTCTTCTGAGCCAGGCAGTTACACTGCGATTCTAAGGGCTGAGAAAACGCGTTTATTTCGGGCTGAAAAACACGTTTTGAAAACTGTGCTGTTTCTGCCCTATAAGTTACATGGTGATGACCAAAGTTGCCAAAACGTGTTTATTTCTGCTGAAAAACACGTTTTGACAATTTCTGAGCACTGGGGTTAAGGGCTGCCTCAGTGGGCTCTTCTGAGCTAGGCAGTTACTCTGTGATTCCAAGGGCTGACAAAACGCGTTTATTTCGGGCTGAAAAACACGTTTTGAAAAGTGTGCTGTTTCTGCCCTATAAGTTACATGGTGATGACCAAAGTTGCCAAAACGTGTTTATTTCTGCTGAAAAACACGTTTTGACAATTTCTGCACACTGGGGTTAAGGGCTGCCTCAGTGGGCTCTTCTGAGCTAGGCAGTTACACTGTGATTCCAAGGGCTGACAAAACGCGTTTATTTCCGGCTGAAAAACACGTTTTGAAAACTGTGCTGTTTCTGCCCTATAAGTTACATGGTGGTGACCAAAGTTGCCAAAACGTGTTTATTTCTGCTGGAAAACACGTTTTGACAATTTCTGAGCACTGGGGTTAAGGGCTGCCTTAGTGGGCTCTTCTGAGCTAGGCAGTTACACTGTGATTCCAAGGGCTGACAAAACGCGTTTATTTCGGGCTGAAAAACACGTTTTGAAAAGTGTGCTGTTTCTGCCCTATAAGTTACATGGTGATGACCAAAGTTGCCAAAACGTGTTTATTTCTGCTGAAAAACACGTTTTGACAATTTCTGCACACTGGGGTTAAGGGCTGCCTCAGTGGGCTCTTCTGAGCTAGGCAGTTACACTGTGATTCCAAGGGCTGACAAAACGCGTTTATTTCGGGCTGAAAAACACGTTTTGAAAAGTGTGCTGTTTCTGCCCTATAAGTTACATGGTGGTGACCAAAGTTGCCAAAACGTGTTTATTTCTGCTGAAAAACACGTTTTGACAATTTGTGAGCACTGGGGTTAAAGGCTGACTCAGTGTGCTCTTCTGAGACAGGCAGTTACACTGCGATTCTAAGGGCTGAGAAAACGCGTTTATTTCGGGCTGAAAAACACGTTTTGAAAACTGTGCTGTTTCTGCCCTATAAGTTACATGGTGGTGACCAAAGTTGCCAAAACGTGTTTATTTCTGCTGGAAAACACGTTTTGACAATTTCTGAGCACTGGGGTTAAGGGCTGCCTCAGTGGGCTCTTCTGAGCTAGGCAGTTACACTGTGATTCCAAGGGCTGACAAAACGCGTTTATTTCGGGCTGAAAAACACGTTTTGAAAAGTGTGCTGTTTCTGCCCTATAAGTTACATGGTGATGACCAAAGTTGCCAAAACGTGTTTATTTCTGCTGAAAAACACGTTTTGACAATTTCTGAGCACTGGGGTTAAGGGCTGACTCAGTGTGCTCTTCTGAGCCAGGCAGTTACACTGCGATTCTAAGGGCTGAGAAAACGCGTTCATTTCGGGCTGAAAAACACGTTTTGAAAAGTGTGCTGTTTCTGCCCTAAAAGTTACATGGTGATGACCAAAGTTGCCAAAACGTGTTTATTTCTGCTGAAAAACACGTTTTGACAATTTCTGAGCACTGGGGTTAAGGGCTGACTCAGTGTGCTCTTCTGAGCCAGGCAGTTACACTGCGATTCTAAGGGCTGAGAAAACGCGTTTATTTCGGGCTGAAAAACACGTTTTGAAAACTGTGCTGTTTCTGCCCTATAAGTTACATGGTGGTGACCAAAGTTGCCAAAACGTGTTTATTTCTGCTGAAAAACACGTTTTGACAATTTCTGAGGACTGGGGTTAAGGGCTGCCTCAGTGTGCTCTTCTGAGCTAGGCAGTTACTCTGTGATTCCAAGGGCTGACAAAACGCGTTTATTTCGGGCTGAAAAACACGTTTTGAAAAGTGTGCTGTTTCTGCCCTATAAGTTACATGGTGATGACCAAAGTTGCCAAAACGTGTTTATTTCTGCTGAAAAACACGTTTTGACAATTTCTGCACACTGGGGTTAAGGGCTGCCTCAGTGGGCTCTTCTGAGCTAGGCAGTTACACTGTGATTCCAAGGGCTGACAAAACGCGTTTATTTCGGGCTGAAAAACACGTTTTGAAAAGTGTGCTGTTTCTGCCCTATAAGTTACATGGTGATGACAAAAGTTGCCAGAACGTGTTTATTTCTGCTGAAAAACACGTTTTGACAATTTCTGAGCACTGGGGTTAAGGGCTGACTCAGTGTGCTCTTCTGAGACAGGCAGTTACACTGCGATTCTAAGGGCTGAGAAAACGCGTTTATTTCGGGCTGAAAAACATGTTTTGAAAACTGTGCTGTTTCTGCCCTATAAGTTACATGGTGGTGACCAAAGTTGCCAAAACGTGTTTATTTCTGCTGGAAAACACGTTTTGACAATTTCTGAGCACTGGGGTTAAGGGCTGCCTCAGTGGGCTCTTCTGAGCTAGGCAGTTACACTGTGATTCCAAGGGCTGACAAAACGCGTTTATTTCGGGCTGAAAAACACGTTTTGAAAACTGTGCTGTTTCTGCCCTATAAGTTACATGGTGATGACCAAAGTTGCCAAAACGTGTTTATTTCTGCTGAAAAACACGTTTTGACAATTTCTGAGCACTGGGGTTAAGGGCTGACTCAGTGTGCTCTTCTGAGCCAGGCAGTTACACTGCGATTCTAAGGGCTGAGAAAACGCGTTTATTTCGGGCTGAAAAACACGTTTTGAAAACTGTGCTGTTTCTGCCCTATAAGTTACATGGTGATGACCAAAGTTGCCAAAACGTGTTTATTTCTGCTGAAAAACACGTTTTGACAATTTCTGAGCACTGGGGTTAAGGGCTGCCTCAGTGGGCTCTTCTGAGCTAGGCAGTTACTCTGAGATTCCAAGGGCTGACATAACGCGTTTATATCGGGCTGAAAAACACGTTTTGAAAAGTGTGCTGTTTCTGCCCTATAAGTTACATGGTGATGACCAAAGTTGCCAAAACGTGTTTATTTCTGCTGAAAAACACGTTTTGACAATTTCTGCACACTGGGGTTAAGGGCTGCCTCAGTGGGCTCTTCTGAGCTAGGCAGTTACACTGTGATTCCAAGGGCTGACAAAACGCGTTTATTTCCGGCTGAAAAACACGTTTTGAAAACTGTGCTGTTTCTGCCCTATAAGTTACATGGTGGTGACCAAAGTTGCCAAAACGTGTTTATTTCTGCTGGAAAACACGTTTTGACAATTTCTGAGCACTGGGGTTAAGGGCTGCCTTAGTGGGCTCTTCTGAGCTAGGCAGTTACACTGTGATTCCAAGGGCTGACAAAACGCGTTTATTTCGGGCTGAAAAACACGTTTTGAAAAGTGTGCTGTTTCTGCCCTATAAGTTACATGGTGATGACCAAAGTTGCCAAAACGTGTTTATTTCTGCTGAAAAACACGTTTTGACAATTTCTGCACACTGGGGTTAAGGGCTGCCTCAGTGGGCTCTTCTGAGCTAGGCAGTTACACTGTGATTCCAAGGGCTGACAAAACGCGTTTATTTCGGGCTGAAAAACACGTTTTGAAAAGTGTGCTGTTTCTGCCCTATAAGTTACATGGTGATGACCAAAGTTGCCAAAACGTGTTTATTTCTGCTGAAAAACACGTTTTGACAATTTCTGCACACTGGGGTTAAGGGCTGCCTCAGTGGGCTCTTCTGAGCTAGGCAGTTACACTGTGATTCCAAGGGCTGACAAAACGCGTTTATTTCGGGCTGAAAAACACGTTTTGAAAAGTGTGCTGTTTCTGCCCTATAAGTTACATGGTGATGACCAAAGTTGCCAAAACGTGTTTATTTCTGCTGAAAAACACGTTTTGACAATTTCTGAGCACTGGGGTTAAGGGCTGACTCAGTGTGGTCTTCTGAGCCAGGCAGTTACACTGCGATTCTAAGGGCTGAGAAAACGCGTTTATTTCGGGCTGAAAAACACGTTTTGAAAACTGTGCTGTTTCTGCCCTATAAGTTACATGGTGGTGACCAAAGTTGCCAAAACGTGTTTATTTCTGCTGGAAAACACGTTTTGACAATTTCTGAGCACTGGGGTTAAGGGCTGCCTCAGTGGGCTCTTCTGAGCTAGGCAGTTACACTGTGATTCCAAGGGCTGACAAAACGCGTTTATTTCGGGCTGAAAAACACGTTTTGAAAAGTGTGCTGTTTCTGCCCTATAAGTTACATGGTGGTGACCAAAGTTGCCAAAACGTGTTTATTTCTGCTGAAAAACACGTTTTGACAATTTCTGCACACTGGGGTTAAGGGCTGCCTCAGTGGGCTCTTCTGAGCTAGGCAGTTACACTGTGATTCCAAGGGCTGACAAAACGCGTTTATTTCGGGCTGAAAAACACGTTTTGAAAAGTGTGCTGTTTCTGCCCTAAAAGTTACATGGTGATGACCAAAGTTGCCAAAACGTGTTTATTTCTGCTGAAAAACACGTTTTGACAATTTCTGAGCACTGGGGTTAAGGGCTGACTCAGTGTGCTCTTCTGAGCCAGGCAGTTACACTGCGATTCTAAGGGCTGAGAAAACGCGTTTATTTCGGGCTGAAAAACACGTTTTGAAAACTGTGCTGTTTCTGCCCTATAAGTTACATGGTGGTGACCAAAGTTGCCAAAACGTGTTTATTTCTGCTGGAAAACACGTTTTGACAATTTCTGAGCACTGGGGTTAAGGGCTGCCTCAGTGGGCTCTTCTGAGCTAGGCAGTTACACTGTGATTCCAAGGGCTGACAAAACGCGTTTATTTCGGGCTGAAAAACACGTTTTGAAAAGTGTGCTGTTTCTGCCCTATAAGTTACATGGTGATGACCAAAGTTGCCAAAACGTGTTTATTTCTGCTGAAAAACACGTTTTGACAATTTCTGCACACTGAGGTTAAGGGCTGCCTCAGTGGGCTCTTCTGAGCTAGGCAGTTACACTGTGATTCCAAGGGCTGACAAAACGCGTTTATTTCGGGCTGAAAAACACGTTTTGAAAACTGTGCTGTTTCTGCCCTATAAGTTACATGGTGGTGACGAAAGTTGCCAAAACGTGTTTATTTCTGCTGAAAAACACGTTTTGACAATTTCTGAGCACTGGGGTTAAGGGCTGCCTCAGTGTGCTCTTCTGAGCTAGGCAGTTACTCTGTGATTCCAAGGGCTGACAAAACGCGTTTATTTCGGGCTGAAAAACACGTTTTGAAAAGTGTGCTGTTTCTGCCCTATAAGTTACATGGTGATGACCAAAGTTGCCAAAATGTGTTTATTTCTGCTGAAAAACACGTTTTGACAATTTCTGCTCACTGGGGTTAAGGGCTGCCTCAGTGGGCTCTTCTGAGCTAGGCAGTTACACTGTGATTCCAAGGGCTGACAAAACGCGTTTATTTCGGGCTGAAAAACACGTTTTGAAAAGTGTGCTGTTTCTGCCCTATAAGTTACATGGTGATGACGAAAGTTGCCAAAACGTGTTTATTTCTGCTGAAAAACACGTTTTGACAATTTCTGAGCACTGGGGTTAAGGGCTGACTCAGTGTGGTCTTCTGAGCCAGGCAGTTACACTGCGATTCTAAGGGCTGAGAAAACGCGTTTATTTCGGGCTGAAAAACACGTTTTGAAAACTGTGCTGTTTCTGCCCAATAAGTTACATGGTGGTGACCAAAGTTGCCAAAACGTGTTTATTTCTGCTGGAAAACACGTTTTGACAATTTCTGAGCACTGGGGTTAAGGGCTGCCTCAGTGGGCTCTTCTGAGCTAGGCAGTTACACTGTGATTCCAAGGGCTGACAAAACGCGTTTATTTCGGGCTGAAAAACACGTTTTGAAAAGTGTGCTGTTTCTGCCCTATAAGTTACATGGTGATGACCAAAGTTGCCAAAACGTGTTTATTTCTGCTGAAAAACACGTTTTGACAATTTCTGCACACTGGGGTTAAGGGCTGCCTCAGTGGGCTCTTCTGAGCTAGGCAGTTACACTGTGATTCCAAGGGCTGACAAAACGCGTTTATTTCGGGCTGAAAAACACGTTTTGAAAACTGTGCTGTTTCTGCCCTATAAGTTACATGGTGGTGACGAAAGTTGCCAAAACGTGTTTATTTCTGCTGAAAAACACGTTTTGACAATTTCTGAGCACTGGGGTTAAGGGCTGCCTCAGTGTGCTCTTCTGAGCTAGGCAGTTACTCTGTGATTCCAAGGGCTGACAAAACGCGTTTATTTCGGGCTGAAAAACACGTTTTGAAAAGTGTGCTGTTTCTGCCCTATAAGTTACATGGTGATGACCAAAGTTGCCAAAATGTGTTTATTTCTGCTGAAAAACACGTTTTGACAATTTCTGCTCACTGGGGTTAAGGGCTGCCTCAGTGGGCTCTTCTGAGCTAGGCAGTTACACTGTGATTCCAAGGGCTGACAAAACGCGTTTATTTCGGGCTGAAAAACACGTTTTGAAAAGTGTGCTGTTTCTGCCCTATAAGTTACATGGTGATGACGAAAGTTGCCAAAACGTGTTTATTTCTGCTGAAAAACACGTTTTGACAATTTCTGAGCACTGGGGTTAAGGGCTGACTCAGTGTGGTCTTCTGAGCCAGGCAGTTACACTGCGATTCTAAGGGCTGAGAAAACGCGTTTATTTCGGGCTGAAAAACACGTTTTGAAAACTGTGCTGTTTCTGCCCTATAAGTTACATGGTGGTGACCAAAGTTGCCAAAACGTGTTTATTTCTGCTGGAAAACACGTTTTGACAATTTCTGAGCACTGGGGTTAAGGGCTGCCTCAGTGGGCTCTTCTGAGCTAGGCAGTTACACTGTGATTCCAAGGGCTGACAAAACGCGTTTATTTCGGGCTGAAAAACACGTTTTGAAAAGTGTGCTGTTTCTGCCCTATAAGTTACATGGTGGTGACCAAAGTTGCCAAAACGTGTTTATTTCTGCTGAAAAACACGTTTTGACAATTTCTGCACACTGGGGTTAAGGGCTGCCTCAGTGGGCTCTTCTGAGCTAGGCAGTTACACTGTGATTCCAAGGGCTGACAAAACGCGTTTATTTCGGGCTGAAAAACACGTTTTGAAAAGTGTGCTGTTTCTGCCCTAAAAGTTACATGGTGATGACCAAAGTTGCCAAAACGTGTTTATTTCTGCTGAAAAACACGTTTTGACAATTTCTGAGCACTGGGGTTAAGGGCTGCCTCAGTGGGCTCTTCTGAGCTAGGCAGTTACACTGTGATTCCAAGGGCTGACAAAACGCGTTTATTTCGGGCTGAAAAACACGTTTTGAAAAGTGTGCTGTTTCTGCCCTATAAGTTACATGGTGATGACCAAAGTTGCCAAAACGTGTTTATTTCTGCTGAAAAACACGTTTTGACAATTTCTGCACACTGGGGTTAAGGGCTGCCTCAGTGGGCTCTTCTGAGCTAGGCAGTTACACTGTGATTCCAAGGGCTGACAAAACGCGTTTATTTCGGGCTGAAAAACACGTTTTGAAAACTGTGCTGTTTCTGCCCTATAAGTTACATGGTGGTGACGAAAGTTGCCAAAACGTGTTTATTTCTGCTGAAAAACACGTTTTGACAATTTCTGAGCACTAGGGTTAAGGGCTGCCTCAGTGTGCTCTTCTGAGCTAGGCAGTTACTCTGTGATTCCAAGGGCTGACAAAACGCGTTTATTTCGGGCTGAAAAACACGTTTTGAAAAGTGTGCTGTTTCTGCCCTATAAGTTACATGGTGATGACCAAAGTTGCCAAAACGTGTTTATTTCTGCTGAAAAACACGTTTTGACAATTTCTGCACACTGGGGTTAAGGGCTGCCTCAGTGGGCTCTTCTGAGCTAGGCAGTTACACTGTGATTCCAAGGGCTGACAAAACGCGTTTATTTCGGGCTGAAAAACACGTTTTGAAAAGTGTGCTGTTTCTGCCCTATAAGTTACATGGTGATGACCAAAGTTGCCAAAACGTGTTTATTTCTGCTGAAAAACACGTTTTGACAATTTCTGAGCACTGGGGTTAAGGGCTGACTCAGTGTGGTCTTCTGAGCCAGGCAGTTACACTGCGATTCTAAGGGCTGAGAAAACGCGTTTATTTCGGGCTGAAAAACACGTTTTGAAAACTGTGCTGTTTCTGCCCTATAAGTTACATGGTGGTGACCAAAGTTGCCAAAACGTGTTTATTTCTGCTGGAAAACACGTTTTGACAATTTCTGAGCACTGGGGTTAAGGGCTGCCTCAGTGGGCTCTTCTGAGCTAGGCAGTTACACTGTGATTCCAAGGGCTGACAAAACGCGTTTATTTCGGGCTGAAAAACACGTTTTGAAAAGTGTGCTGTTTCTGCCCTATAAGTTACATGGTGATGACCAAAGTTGCCAAAACGTGTTTATTTCTGCTGAAAAACACGTTTTGACAATTTCTGCACACTGGGGTTAAGGGCTGCCTCAGTGGGCTCTTCTGAGCTAGGCAGTTACACTGTGATTCCAAGGGCTGACAAAACGCGTTTATTTCGGGCTGAAAAACACGTTTTGAAAACTGTGCTGTTTCTGCCCTATAAGTTACATGGTGATGACCAAAGTTGCCAAAACGTGTTTATTTCTGCTGAAAAACACGTTTTGACAATTTCTGCACACTGGGGTTAAGGGCTGCCTCAGTGGGCTCTTCTGAGCTAGGCAGTTACACTGTGATTCCAAGGGCTGAGAAAACGCGTTTATTTCTGGCTGAAAAACACGTTTTGAAAACTGTGCTGTTTCTGCCCTATAAGTTACATGGTGGTGACCAAAGTTGCCAAAACGTGTTTATTTCTGCTGGAAAACACGTTTTGACAATTTCTGAGCACTGGGGTTAAGGGCTGCCTCAGTGGGCTCTTCTGAGCTAGGCAGTTACACTGTGATTCCAAGGGCTGACAAAACGCGTTTATTTCGGGCTGAAAAACACGTTTTGAAAAGTGTGCTGTTTCTGCCCTATAAGTTACATGGTGATGACCAAAGTTGCCAAAACGTGTTTATTTCTGCTGAAAAACACGTTTTGACAATTTCTGCACACTGGGGTTAAGGGCTGCCTCAGTGGGCTCTTCTGAGCTAGGCAGTTACACTGTGATTCCAAGGGCTGACAAAACGCGTTTATTTCGGGCTGAAAAACACGTTTTGAAAAGTGTGCTGTTTCTGCCCTATAAGTTACATGGTGATGACCAAAGTTGCCAAAACGTGTTTATTTCTGCTGAAAAACACGTTTTGACAATTTCTGAGCACTGGGGTTAAGGGCTGACTCAGTGTGCTCTTCTGAGACAGGCAGTTACACTGCGATTCTAAGGGCTGTGAAAACGCGTTTATTTCGGGCTGAAAAACACGTTTTGAAAACTGTGCTGTTTCTGCCCTATAAGTTACATGGTGGTGACCAAAGTTGCCAAAACGTGTTTATTTCTGCTGAAAAACACGTTTTGACAATTTCTGCACACTGGGGTTAAGGGCTGCCTCAGTGGGCTCTTCTGAGCTAGGCAGTTACACTGTGATTCCAAGGGCTGACAAAACGCGTTTATTTCGTGCTGAAAAACACGTTTTGAAAAGTGTGCTGTTTCTGCCCTAAAAGTTACATGGTGATGACCAAAGTTGCCAAAACGTGTTTATTTCTGCTGAAAAACACGTTTTGACAATTTCTGAGCACTGGGGTTAAGGGCTGACTCAGTGTGCTCTTCTGAGCCAGGCAGTTACACTGTGATTCCAAGGGCTGACAAAACGCGTTTATTTCGGGCTGAAAAACACGTTTTGAAAAGTGTGCTGTTTCTGCCCTATAAGTTACATGGTGATGACCAAAGTTGCCAAAACGTGTTTATTTCTGCTGAAAAACACGTTTTGACAATTTCTGAGCACTGGGGTTAAGGGCTGACTCAGTGTGCTCTTCTGAGCCAGGCAGTTACACTGTGATTCCAAGGGCTGACAAAACGCGTTTATTTCGGGCTGAAAAACACGTTTTGAAAACTGTGCTGTTTTTGCCCTATAAGTTACATGGTGGTGACCAAAGTTGCCAAAACGTGTTTATTTCTGCTGAAAAACACGTTTTGACAATTTCTGAGCACTGGGGTTAAGGGCTGACTCAGTGTGCTCTTCTGAGACAGGCAGTTACACTGCGATTCTAAGGGCTGTGAAAACGCGTTTATTTCGGGCTGAAAAACACGTTTTGAAAACTGTGCTGTTTCTGCCCTATAAGTTACATGGTGGTGACCAAAGTTGCCAAAACGTGTTTATTTCTGCTGAAAAACACGTTTTGACAATTTCTGCACACTGGGGTTAAGGGCTGCCTCAGTGGGCTCTTCTGAGCTAGGCAGTTACACTGTGATTCCAAGGGCTGACAAAACGCGTTTATTTCGTGCTGAAAAACACGTTTTGAAAAGTGTGCTGTTTCTGCCCTAAAAGTTACATGGTGATGACCAAAGTTGCCAAAACGTGTTTATTTCTGCTGAAAAACACGTTTTGACAATTTCTGAGCACTGGGGTTAAGGGCTGACTCAGTGTGCTCTTCTGAGCCAGGCAGTTACACTGTGATTCCAAGGGCTGACAAAACGCGTTTATTTCGGGCTGAAAAACACGTTTTGAAAAGTGTGCTGTTTCTGCCCTATAAGTTACATGGTGATGACCAAAGTTGCCAAAACGTGTTTATTTCTGCTGAAAAACACGTTTTGACAATTTCTGAGCACTGGGGTTAAGGGCTGACTCAGTGGGCTCTTCTGAGCTAGGCAGTTACACTGTGATTCCAAGGGCTGACAAAACGCGTTTATTTCGTGCTGAAAAACACGTTTTGAAAAGTGTGCTGTTTCTGCCCTAAAAGTTACATGGTGATGACCAAAGTTGCCAAAACGTGTTTATTTCTGCTGAAAAACACGTTTTGACAATTTCTGAGCACTGGGGTTAAGGGCTGCCTCAGTGGGCTCTTCTGAGCTAGGCAGTTACTCTGTGATTCCAAGGGCTGACAAAACGCGTTTATTTCGGGCTGAAAAACACGTTTTGAAAAGTGTGCTGTTTCTGCCCTATAAGTTACATGGTGATGACCAAAGTTGCCAAAACGTGTTTATTTCTGCTGAAAAACACGTTTTGACAATTTCTGAGCACTGGGGTTAAGGGCTGCCTCAGTGGGCTCTTCTGAGCTAGGCAGTTACACTGTGATTCCAAGGGCTGACAAAACGCGTTTATTTCGGGCTGAAAAACACGTTTTGAAAAGTGCTCTGTTTCTGCCCTATAAGTTACATGGTGATGACCAAAGTTGCCAAAACGTGTTTATTTCTGCTGAAAAACACGTTTTGACAATTTCTGCACACTGGGGTTAAGGGCTGCCTCAGTGGGCTCTTCTGAGCTAGGCAGTTACACTGTGATTCCAAGGGCTGACAAAACGCGTTTATTTCGGGCTGAAAAACACGTTTTGAAAAGTGTGCTGTTTCTGCCCTATAAGTTACATGGTGATGACCAAAGTTGCCAAAACGTGTTTATTTCTGCTGAAAAACACGTTTTGACAATTTCTGAGCACTGGGGTTAAGGGCTGACTCAGTGTGCTCTTCTGAGACAGGCAGTTACACTGCGATTCTAAGGGCTGTGAAAACGCGTTTATTTCGGGCTGAAAAACACGTTTTGAAAACTGTGCTGTTTCTGCCCTATAAGTTACATGGTGGTGACCAAAGTTGCCAAAACGTGTTTATTTCTGCTGAAAAACACGTTTTGACAATTTCTGCACACTGGGGTTAAGGGCTGCCTCAGTGGGCTCTTCTGAGCTAGGCAGTTACACTGTGATTCCAAGGGCTGACAAAACGCGTTTATTTCGTGCTGAAAAACACGTTTTGAAAAGTGTGCTGTTTCTGCCCTAAAAGTTACATGGTGATGACCAAAGTTGGCAAAACGTGTTTATTTCTGCTGAAAAACACGTTTTGACAATTTCTGAGCACTGGGGTTAAGGGCTGACTCAGTGGGCTCTTCTGAGCTAGGCAGTTACACTGTGATTCCAAGGGCTGACAAAACGCGTTTATTTCGGGCTGAAAAACACGTTTTGAAAAGTGTGCTGTTTCTGCCCTATAAGTTACATGGTGGTGACCAAAGTTGCCAAAACGTGTTTATTTCTGCTGAAAAACACGTTTTGACAATTTCTGCACACTGGGGTTAAGGGCTGACTCAGAGGGCTCTTCTGAGCTAGGCAGTTACACTGTGATTCCAAGGGCTGACAAAACGCGTTTATTTCCGACTGAAAAACACGTTTTGAAAAGTGTGCTGTTTCTGCCCTATAAGTTACATGGTGATGACCAAAGTTGCCAAAACGTGTTTATTTCTGCTGAAAAACACGTTTTGACAATTTCTGAGCACTGGGGTTAAGGGCTGACTCAGTGTGCTCTTCTGAGCCAGGCAGTTACACTGCGATTCTAAGGGCTGAGAAAACGCGTTTATTTCGGGCTGAAAAACACGTTTTGAAAACTGTGCTGTTTCTGCCCTATAAGTTACATGGTGGTGACCAAAGTTGCCAAAACGTGTTTATTTCTGCTGAAAAACACGTTTTGACAATTTCTGAGCACTGGGGTTAAGGGCTGACTCAGTGTGCTCTTCTGAGCCAGGCAGTTACACTGCGATTCTAAGGGCTGAGAAAACGCGTTTATTTCGGGCTGAAAAACACGTTTTGAAAACTGTGCTGTTTCTGCCCTATAAGTTACATGGTGGTGACCAAAGTTGCCAAAACGTGTTTATTTCTGCTGAAAAACACGTTTTGACAATTTCTGAGCACTGGGGATAAGGGCTGACTCAGTGTGCTCTTCTGAGCCAGGCAGTTACACTGCGATTCTAAGGGCTGAGAAAACGCGTTTATTTCGGGCTGAAAAACACGTTTTGAAAACTGTGCTGTTTCTGCCCTATAAGTTACATGGTGGTGACCAAAGTTGCCAAAACGTGTTTATTTCTGCTGAAAAACACGTTTTGACAATTTCTGAGCACTGGGGTTAAGGGCTGCCTCAGTGGGCTCTTCTGAGCTAGGCAGTTACACTGTGATTCCAAGGGCTGACAAAACGCGTTTATTTCGGGCTGAAAAACACGTTTTGAAAAGTGTGCTGTTTCTGCCCTATAAGTTACATGGTGATGACCAAAGTTGCCAAAACGTGTTTATTTCTGCTGAAAAACACGTTTTGACAATTTCTGCACACTGGGGTTAAGGGCTGCCTCAGTGG
Source organism: Atractosteus spatula (assembly GCF_055471065.1). Taxonomy (NCBI): domain Eukaryota; kingdom Metazoa; phylum Chordata; class Actinopteri; order Semionotiformes; family Lepisosteidae; genus Atractosteus; species Atractosteus spatula. The sequence continues at coordinate 34,364 of NW_028296684.1, read as the reverse complement.
GCTCTTCTGAGCTAGGCAGTTACACTGTGATTCCAAGGGCTGACAAAACGCGTTTATTTCGGGCTGAAAAACACGTTTTGAAAAGTGTGCTGTTTCTGCCCTATAAGTTACATGGTGATGACCAAAGTTGCCAAAACGTGTTTATTTCTGCTGAAAAACACGTTTTGACAATTTCTGAGCACTGGGGTTAAGGGCTGACTCAGTGTGCTCTTCTGAGACAGGCAGTTACACTGCGATTCTAAGGGCTGAGAAAACGCGTTTATTTCGGGCTGAAAAACACGTTTTGAAAACTGTGCTGTTTCTGCCCTATAAGTTACATGGTGGTGACCAAAGTTGCCAAAACGTGTTTATTTCTGCTGAAAAACACGTTTTGACATTTTCTGTACACTGGGGTTAAGGGCTGCCTCAGTGGGCTATCTGAGCTAGGCAGTTACACTGTGATTCCAAGGGCTGACAAAACGCGTTTATTTCGTGCTGAAAAACACGTTTTGAAAAGTGTGCTGTTTCTGACCTAAAAGTTACATGGTGATGACCAAAGTTGCCAAAACGTGTTTATTTCTGCTGAAAAACACGTTTTGACAATTTCTGAGCACTGGGGTTAAGGGCTGACTCAGTGTGCTCTTCTGAGCCAGGCAGTTACACTGCGATTCTAAGGGTTGAGAAAACGCGTTTATTTCGGGCTGAAAAACACGTTTTGAAAACTCTGCTGTTTCTGCCCTATAAGTTACATGGTGGTGACCAAAGTTGCCAAAACGTGTTTATTTCTGCTGAAAAACACGTTTTGACAATTTCTGAGCACTGGGGTTAAGGGCTGCCGCAGTGGGCTCTTCTGAGCTAGGCAGTTACACTGTGATTCCAAGGGCTGACAAAACGCGTTTATTTCGGGCTGAAAAACACGTTTTGAAAAGTGTGCTGTTTCTGCCCTATAAGTTACATGGTGATGACCAAAGTTGCCAAAACGTGTTTATTTCTGCTGAAAAACACGTTTTGACAATTTCTGAGCACTGGGGTTAAGGGCTGACTCAGTGTGCTCTTCTGAGACAGGCAGTTACACTGCGATTCTAAGGGCTGAGAAAACGCGTTTATTTCGGGCTGAAAAACACGTTTTGAAAACTGTGCTGTTTCTGCCCTATAAGTTACATGGTGGTGACCAAAGTTGCCAAAACGTGTTTATTTCTGCTGAAAAACACGTTTTGACAATTTCTGAGCACTGGGGTTAAGGGCTGCAGCAGTGGGCTCTTCTGAGCTAGGCAGTTACACTGTGATTCCAAGGGCTGACAAAACGCGTTTATTTCGGGCTGAAAAACACGTTTTGAAAAGTGTGCTGTTTCTGCCCTATAAGTTACATGGTGATGACCAAAGTTGCCAAAACGTGTTTATTTCTGCTGAAAAACACGTTTTGACAATTTCTGAGCACTGGGGTTAAGGGCTGACTCAGTGTGCTCTTCTGAGCCAGGCAGTTACACTGCGATTCTAAGGGCTGAGAAAACGCGTTTATTTCGGGCTGAAAAACACGTTTTGAAAACTGTGCTGTTTCTGCCCTATAAGTTACATGGTGGTGACCAAAGTTGCCAAAACGTGTTTATTTCTGCTGAAAAACACGTTTTGACAATTTCTGAGCACTGGGGTTAAGGGCTGCCTCAGTGGGCTCTTCTGAGCTAGGCAGTTACACTGTGATTCCAAGGGCTGACAAAACGCGTTTATTTCGGGCTGAAAAACACGTTTTGAAAAGTGTGCTGTTTCTGCCCTATAAGTTACATGGTGATGACCAAAGTTGCCAAAACGTGTTTATTTCTGCTGAAAAACACGTTTTGACAATTTCTGCACACTGGGGTTAAGGGCTGCCTCAGTGGGCTCTTCTGAGCTAGGCAGTTACACTGTGATTCCAAGGGCTGACAAAACGCGTTTATTTCGGGCTGAAAAACACGTTTTGAAAAGTGTGCTGTTTCTGCCCTATAAGTTACATGGTGATGACCAAAGTTGCCAAAACATGTTTATTTCTGCTGAAAAACACGTTTTGACAATTTCTGAGCACTGGGGTTAAGGGCTGACTCAGTGTGCTCTTCTGAGACAGGCAGTTACACTGCGATTCTAAGGGCTGAGAAAACGCGTTTATTTCGGGCTGAAAAACACGTTTTGAAAACTGTGCTGTTTCTGCCCTATAAGTTACATGGTGGTGACCAAAGTTGCCAAAACGTGTTTATTTCTGCTGAAAAACACGTTTTGACAATTTCTGAGCACTGGGGTTAAGGGCTGACTCAGTGTGCTCTTCTGAGACAGGTAGTTACACTGCGATTCTAAGGGCTGAGAAAACGCGTTTATTTCGGGCTGAAAAACACGTTTTGAAAACTGTGCTGTTTCTGCCCTATAAGTTACATGGTGGTGACCAAAGTTGCCAAAACGTGTTTATTTCTGCTGGAAAACACGTTTTGACAATTTCTGAGCACTGGGGTTAAGGGCTGCCTCAGTGGGCTCTTCTGAGCTAGGCAGTTACACTGTGATTCCAAGGGCTGACAAAACGCGTTTATTTCGGGCTGAAAAACACGTTTTGAAAAGTGTGCTGTTTCTGCCCTATAAGTTACATGGTGATGACCAAAGTTGCCAAAACGTGTTTATTTCTGCTGAAAAACACGTTTTGACAATTTCTGAGCACTGGGGTTAAGGGCTGACTCAGTGTGCTCTTCTGAGCCAGGCAGTTACACTGCGATTCTAAGGGCTGAGAAAACGCGTTTATTTCGGGCTGAAAAACACGTTTTGAAAACTGTGCTGTTTCTGCCCTATAAGTTACATGGTGGTGACCAAAGTTGCCAAAACGTGTTTATTTCTGCTGAAAAACACGTTTTGACAATTTCTGAGCACTGGGGTTAAGGGCTGCCTCAGTGGGCTCTTCTGAGCTAGGCAGTTACACTGTGATTCCAAGGGCTGACAAAACGCGTTTATTTCGGGCTGAAAAACACGTTTTGAAAAGTGTGCTGTTTCTGCCCTATAAGTTACATGGTGATGACCAAAGTTGCCAAAACGTGTTTATTTCTGCTGAAAAACACGTTTTGACAATTTCTGCACACTGGGGTTAAGGGCTGCCTCAGTGGGCTCTTCTGAGCTAGGCAGTTACACTGTGATTCCAAGGGCTGACAAAACGCGTTTATTTCGGGCTGAAAAACACGTTTTGAAAAGTGTGCTGTTTCTGCCCTATAAGTTACATGGTGATGACCAAAGTTGCCAAAACGTGTTTATTTCTGCTGAAAAACACGTTTTGACAATTTCTGAGCACTGGGGTTAAGGGCTGACTCAGTGTGCTCTTCTGAGACAGGCAGTTACACTGCGATTCTAAGGGCTGAGAAAACGCGTTTATTTCGGGCTGAAAAACACGTTTTGAAAACTGTGCTGTTTCTGCCCTATAAGTTACATGGTGGTGACCAAAGTTGCCAAAACGTGTTTATTTCTGCTGGAAAACACGTTTTGACAATTTCTGAGCACTGGGGTTAAGGGCTGCCTCAGTGTGCTCTTCTGAGCTAGGCAGTTACACTGTGATTCCAAGGGCTGACAAAACGCGTTTATTTCGGGCTGAAAAACACGTTTTGAAAACTGTGCTGTTTCTGCCCTATAAGTTACATGGTGATGACCAAAGTTGCCAAAACGTGTTTATTTCTGCTGAAAAACACGTTTTGACAATTTCTGAGCACTGGGGTTAAGGGCTGACTCAGTGTGCTCTTCTGAGCCAGGCAGTTACACTGCGATTCTAAGGGCTGAGAAAACGCGTTTATTTCGGGCTGAAAAACACGTTTTGAAAAGTGTGCTGTTTCTGCCCTATAAGTTACATGGTGATGACCAAAGTTGCCAAAACGTGTTTATTTCTGCTGAAAAACACGTTTTGACAATTTCTGAGCACTGGGGTTAAGGGCTGACTCAGTGTGCTCTTCTGAGACAGGCAGTTACACTGCGATTCTAAGGGCTGAGAAAACGCGTTTATTTCTGGCTGAAAAACACGTTTTGAAAACTGTGCTGTTTCTGCCCTATAAGTTACATGGTGGTGACCAAAGTTGCCAAAACGTGTTTATTTCTGCTGAAAAACACGTTTTGACAATTTGTGAGCACTGGGGTTAAGGGCTGACTCAGTGTGCTCTTCTGAGACAGGCAGTTACACTGCGATTCTAAGGGCTGAGAAAACGCGTTTATTTCGGGCTGAAAAACACGTTTTGAAAACTGTGCTGTTTCTGCCCTATAAGTTACATGGTGGTGACCAAAGTTGCCAAAACGTGTTTATTTCTGCTGGAAAACACGTTTTGACAATTTCTGAGCACTGGGGTTAAGGGCTGCCTCAGTGGGCTCTTCTGAGCTAGGCAGTTACACTGTGATTCCAAGGGCTGACAAAACGCGTTTATTTCGTGCTGAAAAACACGTTTTGAAAAGTGTGCTGTTTCTGACCTAAAAGTTACATGGTGATGACCAAAGTTGCCAAAACGTGTTTATTTCTGCTGAAAAACACGTTTTGACAATTTCTGAGCACTGGGGTTAAGGGCTGACTCAGTGTGCTCTTCTGAGCCAGGCAGTTACACTGCGATTCTAAGGGTTGAGAAAACGCGTTTATTTCGGGCTGAAAAACACGTTTTGAAAACTCTGCTGTTTCTGCCCTATAAGTTACATGGTGATGACCAAAGTTGCCAAAACGTGTTTATTTCTGCTGAAAAACACGTTTTGACAATTTCTGTGCACTGGGGTTAAGGGCTGACTCAGTGTGCTCTTCTGAGACAGGCAGTTACACTGCGATTCTAAGGGCTGAGAAAACGCGTTTATTTCGGGCTGAAAAACACGTTTTGAAAACTGTGCTGTTTCTGCCCTATAAGTTACATGGTGATGACCAAAGTTGCCAAAACGTGTTTATTTCTGCTGAAAAACACGTTTTGACAATTTCTGTGCACTGGGGTTAAGGGCTGACTCAGTGTGCTCTTCTGAGACAGGCAGTTACACTGCGATTCTAAGGGCTGAGAAAACGCGTTTATTTCGGGCTGAAAAACACGTTTTGAAAACTGTGCTGTTTCTGCCCTATAAGTTACATGGTGGTGACCAAAGTTGCCAAAACGTGTTTATTTCTGCTGAAAAACACGTTTTGACAATTTCTGAGCACTGGGGTTAAGGGCTGCAGCAGTGGGCTCTTCTGAGCTAGGCAGTTACACTGTGATTCCAAGGGCTGACAAAACGCGTTTATTTCGGGCTGAAAAACACGTTTTGAAAAGTGTGCTGTTTCTGCCCTATAAGTTACATGGTGATGACCAAAGTTGCCAAAACGTGTTTATTTCTGCTGAAAAACACGTTTTGACAATTTCTGAGCACTGGGGTTAAGGGCTGACTCAGTGTGCTCTTCTGAGCCAGGCAGTTACACTGCGATTCTAAGGGCTGAGAAAACGCGTTTATTTCGGGCTGAAAAACACGTTTTGAAAACTGTGCTGTTTCTGCCCTATAAGTTACATGGTGGTGACCAAAGTTGCCAAAACGTGTTTATTTCTGCTGAAAAACACGTTTTGACAATTTCTGAGCACTGGGGTTAAGGGCTGCCTCAGTGGGCTCTTCTGAGCTAGGCAGTTACACTGTGATTCCAAGGGCTGACAAAACGCGTTTATTTCGGGCTGAAAAACACGTTTTGAAAAGTGTGCTGTTTCTGCCCTATAAGTTACATGGTGATGACCAAAGTTGCCAAAACGTGTTTATTTCTGCTGAAAAACACGTTTTGACAATTTCTGCACACTGGGGTTAAGGGCTGCCTCAGTGGGCTCTTCTGAGCTAGGCAGTTACACTGTGATTCCAAGGGCTGACAAAACGCGTTTATTTCGGGCTGAAAAACACGTTTTGAAAAGTGTGCTGTTTCTGCCCTATAAGTTACATGGTGATGACCAAAGTTGCCAAAACATGTTTATTTCTGCTGAAAAACACGTTTTGACAATTTCTGAGCACTGGGGTTAAGGGCTGACTCAGTGTGCTCTTCTGAGACAGGCAGTTACACTGCGATTCTAAGGGCTGAGAAAACGCGTTTATTTCGGGCTGAAAAACACGTTTTGAAAACTGTGCTGTTTCTGCCCTATAAGTTACATGGTGGTGACCAAAGTTGCCAAAACGTGTTTATTTCTGCTGAAAAACACGTTTTGACAATTTCTGAGCACTGGGGTTAAGGGCTGACTCAGTGTGCTCTTCTGAGACAGGTAGTTACACTGCGATTCTAAGGGCTGAGAAAACGCGTTTATTTCGGGCTGAAAAACACGTTTTGAAAACTGTGCTGTTTCTGCCCTATAAGTTACATGGTGGTGACCAAAGTTGCCAAAACGTGTTTATTTCTGCTGGAAAACACGTTTTGACAATTTCTGAGCACTGGGGTTAAGGGCTGCCTCAGTGGGCTCTTCTGAGCTAGGCAGTTACACTGTGATTCCAAGGGCTGACAAAACGCGTTTATTTCGGGCTGAAAAACACGTTTTGAAAAGTGTGCTGTTTCTGCCCTATAAGTTACATGGTGATGACCAAAGTTGCCAAAACGTGTTTATTTCTGCTGAAAAACACGTTTTGACAATTTCTGAGCACTGGGGTTAAGGGCTGACTCAGTGTGCTCTTCTGAGCCAGGCAGTTACACTGCGATTCTAAGGGCTGAGAAAACGCGTTTATTTCGGGCTGAAAAACACGTTTTGAAAACTGTGCTGTTTCTGCCCTATAAGTTACATGGTGGTGACCAAAGTTGCCAAAACGTGTTTATTTCTGCTGAAAAACACGTTTTGACAATTTCTGAGCACTGGGGTTAAGGGCTGCCTCAGTGGGCTCTTCTGAGCTAGGCAGTTACACTGTGATTCCAAGGGCTGACAAAACGCGTTTATTTCGGGCTGAAAAACACGTTTTGAAAAGTGTGCTGTTTCTGCCCTATAAGTTACATGGTGATGACCAAAGTTGCCAAAACGTGTTTATTTCTGCTGAAAAACACGTTTTGACAATTTCTGCACACTGGGGTTAAGGGCTGCCTCAGTGGGCTCTTCTGAGCTAGGCAGTTACACTGTGATTCCAAGGGCTGACAAAACGCGTTTATTTCGGGCTGAAAAACACGTTTTGAAAAGTGTGCTGTTTCTGCCCTATAAGTTACATGGTGATGACCAAAGTTGCCAAAACGTGTTTATTTCTGCTGAAAAACACGTTTTGACAATTTCTGAGCACTGGGGTTAAGGGCTGACTCAGTGTGCTCTTCTGAGACAGGCAGTTACACTGCGATTCTAAGGGCTGAGAAAACGCGTTTATTTCGGGCTGAAAAACACGTTTTGAAAACTGTGCTGTTTCTGCCCTATAAGTTACATGGTGGTGACCAAAGTTGCCAAAACGTGTTTATTTCTGCTGGAAAACACGTTTTGACAATTTCTGAGCACTGGGGTTAAGGGCTGCCTCAGTGTGCTCTTCTGAGCTAGGCAGTTACACTGTGATTCCAAGGGCTGACAAAACGCGTTTATTTCGGGCTGAAAAACACGTTTTGAAAACTGTGCTGTTTCTGCCCTATAAGTTACATGGTGATGACCAAAGTTGCCAAAACGTGTTTATTTCTGCTGAAAAACACGTTTTGACAATTTCTGAGCACTGGGGTTAAGGGCTGACTCAGTGTGCTCTTCTGAGCCAGGCAGTTACACTGCGATTCTAAGGGCTGAGAAAACGCGTTTATTTCGGGCTGAAAAACACGTTTTGAAAAGTGTGCTGTTTCTGCCCTATAAGTTACATGGTGATGACCAAAGTTGCCAAAACGTGTTTATTTCTGCTGAAAAACACGTTTTGACAATTTCTGAGCACTGGGGTTAAGGGCTGACTCAGTGTGCTCTTCTGAGACAGGCAGTTACACTGCGATTCTAAGGGCTGAGAAAACGCGTTTATTTCTGGCTGAAAAACACGTTTTGAAAACTGTGCTGTTTCTGCCCTATAAGTTACATGGTGGTGACCAAAGTTGCCAAAACGTGTTTATTTCTGCTGAAAAACACGTTTTGACAATTTTTGAGCACTGGGGTTAAGGGCTGACTCAGTGTGCTCTTCTGAGACAGGCAGTTACACTGCGATTCTAAGGGCTGAGAAAACGCGTTTATTTCGGGCTGAAAAACACGTTTTGAAAACTGTGCTGTTTCTGCCCTATAAGTTACATGGTGGTGACCAAAGTTGCCAAAACGTGTTTATTTCTGCTGGAAAACACGTTTTGACAATTTCTGAGCACTGGGGTTAAGGGCTGCCTCAGTGGGCTCTTCTGAGCTAGGCAGTTACACTGTGATTCCAAGGGCTGACAAAACGCGTTTATTTCGGGCTGAAAAACACGTTTTGAAAAGTGTGCTGTTTCTGCCCTATAAGTTACATGGTGATGACCAAAGTTGCCAAAACGTGTTTATTTCTGCTGAAAAACACGTTTTGACAATTTCTGAGCACTGGGGTTAAGGGCTGACTCAGTGTGCTCTTCTGAGCCAGGCAGTTACACTGCGATTCTAAGGGCTGAGAAAACGCGTTTATTTCGGGCTGAAAAACACGTTTTGAAAACTGTGCTGTTTTTGCCCTATAAGTTACATGGTGGTGACCAAAGTTGCCAAAACGTGTTTATTTCTGCTGAAAAACACGTTTTGACAATTTCTGCATACTGGGGTTAAGGGCTGCCTCAGTGGGCTCTTCTGAGCTAGGCAGTTACACTGTGATTCCAAGGGCTGACAAAACGCGTTTATTTCGGGCTGAAAAACACGTTTTGAAAAGTGTGCTGTTTCTGCCCTATAAGTTACATGGTGATGACCAAAGTTGCCAAAACGTGTTTATTTCTGCTGAAAAACACGTTTTGACAATTTCTGAGCACTGGGGTTAAGGGCTGACTCTGTGTGCTCTTCTGGGACAGGCAGTTACACTGCGATTCTAAGGGCTGAGAAAACGCGTTTATTTCGGGCTGAAAAACACGTTTTGAAAACTGTGCTGTTTCTGCCCTATAAGTTACATGGTGGTGACCAAAGTTGCCAAAACGTGTTTATTTCTGCTGAAAAACACGTTTTGACAATTTCTGCACACTGGGGTTAAGGGCTGCCTCAGTGGGCTCTTCTGAGCTAGGCAGTTACACTGTGATTCCAAGGGCTGACAAAACGCGTTTATTTCGGGCTGAAAAACACGTTTTGAAAAGTGTGCTGTTTCTGCCCTATAAGTTACATGGTGATGACCAAAGTTGCCAAAACGTGTTTATTTCTGCTGAAAAACACGTTTTGACAATTTCTGAGCACTGGGGTTAAGGGCTGACTCAGTCTGGTCTTCTGAGCCAGGCAGATACACTGCGATTCTAAGGGCTGAGAAAACGCGTTTATTTCGGGCTGAAAAACACGTTTTGAAAACTGTGCTGTTTCTGCCCTATAAGTTACATGGTGGTGACCAAAGTTGCCAAAACGTGTTTATTTCTGCTGGAAAACACGTTTTGACAATTTCTGAGCACTGGGGTTAAGGGCTGTCTCAGTGGGCTCTTCTGAGCTAGGCAGTTACACTGTGATTCCAAGGGCTGACAAAACGCGTTTATTTCGGGCTGAAAAACACGTTTTGAAAAGTGTGCTGTTTCTGCCCTATAAGTTACATGGTGATGACCAAAGTTGCCAAAACGTGTTTATTTCTGCTGAAAAACACGTTTTGACAATTTCTGCACACTGGGGTTAAGGGCTGACTCAGTGTGCTCTTCTGAGCCAGGCAGTTACACTGCGATTCTAAGGGCTGAGAAAACGCGTTTATTTCGGGCTGAAAAACACGTTTTGAAAAGTGTGCTGTTTCTGCCCTATAAGTTACATGGTGATGACCAAAGTTGCCAAAACGTGTTTATTTCTGCTGAAAAACACGTTTTGACAATTTCTGAGCACTGGGGTTAAGGGCTGACTCAGTGTGCTCTTCTGAGACAGGCAGTTACACTGCGATTCTAAGGGCTGAGAAAACGCGTTTATTTCTGGCTGAAAAACACGTTTTGAAAACTGTGCTGTTTCTGCCCTATAAGTTACATGGTGGTGACCAAAGTTGCCAAAACGTGTTTATTTCTGCTGAAAAACACGTTTTGACAATTTGTGAGCACTGGGGTTAAGGGCTGACTCAGTGTGCTCTTCTGAGACAGGCAGTTACACTGCGATTCTAAGGGCTGAGAAAACGCGTTTATTTCGGGCTGAAAAACACGTTTTGAAAACTGTGCTGTTTCTGCCCTATAAGTTACATGGTGGTGACCAAAGTTGCCAAAACGTGTTTATTTCTGCTGGAAAACACGTTTTGACAATTTCTGAGCACTGGGGTTAAGGGCTGCCTCAGTGGGCTCTTCTGAGCTAGGCAGTTACACTGTGATTCCAAGGGCTGACAAAACGCGTTTATTTCGGGCTGAAAAACACGTTTTGAAAAGTGTGCTGTTTCTGCCCTATAAGTTACATGGTGATGACCAAAGTTGCCAAAACGTGTTTATTTCTGCTGAAAAACACGTTTTGACAATTTCTGAGCACTGGGGTTAAGGGCTGACTCAGTGTGCTCTTCTGAGCCAGGCAGTTACACTGCGATTCTAAGGGCTGAGAAAACGCGTTTATTTCGGGCTGAAAAACACGTTTTGAAAACTGTGCTGTTTTTGCCCTATAAGTTACATGGTGGTGACCAAAGTTGCCAAAACGTGTTTATTTCTGCTGAAAAACACGTTTTGACAATTTCTGCATACTGGGGTTAAGGGCTGCCTCAGTGGGCTCTTCTGAGCTAGGCAGTTACACTGTGATTCCAAGGGCTGACAAAACGCGTTTATTTCGGGCTGAAAAACACGTTTTGAAAAGTGTGCTGTTTCTGCCCTATAAGTTACATGGTGATGACCAAAGTTGCCAAAACGTGTTTATTTCTGCTGAAAAACACGTTTTGACAATTTCTGAGCACTGGGGTTAAGGGCTGACTCTGTGTGCTCTTCTGGGACAGGCAGTTACACTGCGATTCTAAGGGCTGAGAAAACGCGTTTATTTCGGGCTGAAAAACACGTTTTGAAAACTGTGCTGTTTCTGCCCTATAAGTTACATGGTGGTGACCAAAGTTGCCAAAACGTGTTTATTTCTGCTGAAAAACACGTTTTGACAATTTCTGCACACTGGGGTTAAGGGCTGCCTCAGTGGGCTCTTCTGAGCTAGGCAGTTACACTGTGATTCCAAGGGCTGACAAAACGCGTTTATTTCGGGCTGAAAAACACGTTTTGAAAAGTGTGCTGTTTCTGCCCTATAAGTTACATGGTGATGACCAAAGTTGCCAAAACGTGTTTATTTCTGCTGAAAAACACGTTTTGACAATTTCTGAGCACTGGGGTTAAGGGCTGACTCAGTCTGGTCTTCTGAGCCAGGCAGATACACTGCGATTCTAAGGGCTGAGAAAACGCGTTTATTTCGGGCTGAAAAACACGTTTTGAAAACTGTGCTGTTTCTGCCCTATAAGTTACATGGTGGTGACCAAAGTTGCCAAAACGTGTTTATTTCTGCTGGAAAACACGTTTTGACAATTTCTGAGCACTGGGGTTAAGGGCTGTCTCAGTGGGCTCTTCTGAGCTAGGCAGTTACACTGTGATTCCAAGGGCTGACAAAACGCGTTTATTTCGTGCTGAAAAACACGTTTTGAAAAGTGTGCTGTTTCTGCCCTAAAAGTTACATGGTGATGACCAAAGTTGCCAAAACGTGTTTATTTCTGCTGAAAAACACGTTTTGACAATTTCTGAGCACTGGGGTTAAGGGCTGACTCAGTGTGCTCTTCTGAGCCAGGCAGTTACACTGCGATTCTAAGGGCTGAGAAAACGCGTTTATTTCGGGCTGAAAAAACACGTTTTGAAAACTGTGCTGTTTCTGCCCTATAAGTTACATGGTGGTGACCAAAGTTGCCAAAACGTGTTTATTTCTGCTGAAAAACACGTTTTGACAATTTCTGAGCACTGGGGTTAAGGGCTGCCTCAGTGGGCTCTTCTGAGCTAGGCAGTTACACTGTGATTCCAAGGGCTGACAAAACGCGTTTATTTCGGGCTGAAAAACACGTTTTGAAAAGTGTGCTGTTTCTGCCCTATAAGTTACATGGTGATGACCAAAGTTGCCAAAACGTGTTTATTTCTGCTGAAAAACACGTTTTGACAATTTCTGAGCACTGGGGTTAAGGGCTGACTCAGTGTGCTCTTCTGAGCCAGGCAGTTACACTGCGATTCTAAGGGCTGAGAAAACGCGTTTATTTCGGGCTGAAAAACACGTTTTGAAAACTGTGCTGTTTCTGCCCTATAAGTTACATGGTGATGACCAAAGTTGCCAAAACGTGTTTATTTCTGCTGAAAAACACGTTTTGACAATTTCTGAGCACTGGGGTTAAGGGCTGCCTCAGTGGGCTCTTCTGAGCTAGGCAGTTACTCTGTGATTCCAAGGGCTGACAAAACGCGTTTATTTCGGGCTGAAAAACACGTTTTGAAAAGTGTGCTGTTTCTGCCCTATAAGTTACATGGTGATGACCAAAGTTGCCAAAACGTGTTTATTTCTGCTGAAAAACACGTTTTGACAATTTCTGCACACTGGGGTTAAGGGCTGCCTCAGTGGGCTCTTCTGAGCTAGGCAGTTACTCTGTGATTCCAAGGGCTGACAAAACGCGTTTATTTCCGGCTGAAAAACACGTTTTGAAAACTGTGCTGTTTCTGCCCTATAAGTTACATGGTGGTGACCAAAGTTGCCAAAACGTGTTTATTTCTGCTGGAAAACACGTTTTGACAATTTCTGAGCACTGGGGTTAAGGGCTGCCTTAGTGGACTCTTCTGAGCTAGGCAGTTACACTGTGATTCCAAGGGCTGACAAAACGCGTTTATTTCGGGCTGAAAAACACGTTTTGAAAAGTGTGCTGTTTCTGCCCTATAAGTTACATGGTGATGACCAAAGTTGCCAAAACGTGTTTATTTCTGCTGAAAAACACGTTTTGACAATTTCTGCACACTGGGGTTAAGGGCTGCCTCAGTGGGCTCTTCTGAGCTAGGCAGTTACACTGTGATTCCAAGGGCTGACAAAACGCGTTTATTTCGGGCTGAAAAACACGTTTTGAAAAGTGTGCTGTTTCTGCCCTATAAGTTACATGGTGATGACCAAAGTTGCCAAAACGTGTTTATTTCTGCTGAAAAACACGTTTTGACAATTTCTGAGCACTGGGGTTAAGGGCTGACTCAGTGTGCTCTTCTGAGACAGGCAGTTACACTGCGATTCTAAGGGCTGAGAAAACGCGTTTATTTCGGGCTGAAAAACACGTTTTGAAAACTGTGCTGTTTCTGCCCTATAAGTTACATGGTGGTGACCAAAGTTGCCAAAACATGTTTATTTCTGCTGAAAAACACGTTTTGACAATTTCTGCACACTGGGGTTAAGGGCTGCCTCAGTGGGCTCTTCTGAGCTAGGCAGTTACACTGTGATTCCAAGGGCTGACAAAACGCGTTTATTTCGGGCTGAAAAACACGTTTTGAAAAGTGTGCTGTTTCTGCCCTATAAGTTACATGGTGATGACCAAAGTTGCCAAAACGTGTTTATTTCTGCTGAAAAACACGTTTTGACAATTTCTGAGCACTGGGGTTAAGGGCTGACTCAGTGTGCTCTTCTGAGCCAGGCAGTTACACTGCGATTCTAAGGGCTGAGAAAACGCGTTTATTTCGGGCTGAAAAACACGTTTTGAAAACTGTGCTGTTTCTGCCCTATAAGTTACATGGTGGTGACCAAAGTTGCCAAAACGTGTTTATTTCTGCTGAAAAACACGTTTTGACAATTTCTGAGCACTGGGGTTAAGGGCTGCCTCAGTGGGCTCTTCTGAGCTAGGCAGTTACACTGTGATTCCAAGGGCTGACAAAACGCGTTTATTTCGGGCTGAAAAACACGTTTTGAAAACTGTGCTGTTTCTGCCCTATAAGTTACATGGTGGTGACCAAAGTTGCCAAAACGTGTTTATTTCTGCTGAAAAACACGTTTTGACAATTTCTGCACACTGGGGTTAAGGGCTGCCTCAGTGGGCTCTTCTGAGCTAGGCAGTTACACTGTGATTCCAAGGGCTGACAAAACGCGTTTATTTCGGGCTGAAAAACACGTTTTGAAAAGTGTGCTGTTTCTGCCCTATAAGTTACATGGTGATGACCAAAGTTGCCAAAACGTGTTTATTTCTGCTGAAAAACACGTTTTGACAATTTCTGAGCACTGGGGTTAAGGGCTGACTCAGTGTGCTCTTCTGAGACAGGCAGTTACACTGCGATTCTAAGGGCTGAGAAAACGCGTTTATTTCGGGCTGAAAAACACGTTTTGAAAACTGTGCTGTTTCTGCCCTATAAGTTACATGGTGGTGACCAAAGTTGCCAAAACGTGTTTATTTCTGCTGGAAAACACGTTTTGACAATTTCTGAGCACTGGGGTTAAGGGCTGCCTTAGTGGGCTCTTCTGAGGTAGGCAGTTACACTGTGATTCCAAGGGCTGACAAAACGCGTTTATTTCGGGCTGAAAAACACGTTTTGAAAAGTGTGCTGTTTCTGCCCTATAAGTTACATGGTGATGACCAAAGTTGCCAAAACGTGTTTATTTCTGCTGAAAAACACGTTTTGACAATTTCTGCACACGGGGGTTAAGGGCTGCCTCAGTGGGCTCTTCTGAGCTAGGCAGTTACACTGTGATTCCAAGGGCTGACAAAACGCGTTTATTTCGGGCTGAAAAACACGTTTTGAAAAGTGTGCTGTTTCTGCCCTATAAGTTACATGGTGATGACCAAAGTTGCCAAAACGTGTTTATTTCTGCTGAAAAACACGTTTTGACAATTTCTGAGCACTGGGGTTAAGGGCTGACTCAGTGTGCTCTTCTGAGACAGGCAGTTACACTGCGATTCTAAGGGCTGAGAAAACGCGTTTATTTCGGGCTGAAAAACACGTTTTGAAAACTGTGCTGTTTCTGCCCTATAAGTTACATGGTGGTGACCAAAGTTGCCAAAACGTGTTTATTTCTGCTGAAAAACACGTTTTGACAATTTCTGCATACTGGGGTTAAGGGCTGCCTCAGTGGGCTCTTCTGAGCTAGGCAGTTACACTGTGATTCCAAGGGCTGACAAAACGCGTTTATTTCGGGCTGAAAAACACGTTTTGAAAAGTGTGCTGTTTCTGCCCTATAAGTTACATGGTGATGACCAAAGTTGCCAAAACGTGTTTATTTCTGCTGAAAAACACGTTTTGACAATTTCTGTGCACTGGGGTTAAGGGCTGACTCTGTGTGCTCTTCTGGGACAGGCAGTTACACTGCGATTCTAAGGGCTGAGAAAACGCGTTTATTTCGGGCTGAAAAACACGTTTTGAAAACTGTGCTGTTTCTGCCCTATAAGTTACATGGTGGTGACCAAAGTTTGCCAAAACGTGTTTATTTCTGCTGAAAAACACGTTTTGACAATTTCTGCACACTGGGGTTAAGGGCTGCCTCAGTGGGCTCTTCTGAGCTAGGCAGTTACACTGTGATTCCAAGGGCTGACAAAACGCGTTTATTTCGGGCTGAAAAACACGTTTTGAAAAGTGTGCTGTTTCTGCCCTATAAGTTACATGGTGATGACCAAAGTTGCCAAAACGTGTTTATTTCTGCTGAAAAACACGTTTTGACAATTTCTGAGCACTGGGGTTAAGGGCTGACTCAGTGTGCTCTTCTGAGACAGGCAGTTACACTGCGATTCTAAGGGCTGAGAAAACGCGTTTATTTCGGGCTGAAAAACACGTTTTGAAAACTGTGCTGTTTCTGCCCTATAAGTTACATGGTGGTGACCAAAGTTGCCAAAACATGTTTATTTCTGCTGAAAAACACGTTTTGACAATTTCTGCACACTGGGGTTAAGGGCTGCCTCAGTGGGCTCTTCTGAGCTAGGCAGTTACACTGTGATTCCAAGGGCTGACAAAACGCGTTTATTTCGGGCTGAAAAACACGTTTTGAAAACTGTGCTGTTTCTGCCCTATAAGTTACATGGTGGTGACCAAAGTTGCCAAAACGTGTTTATTTCTGCTGAAAAACACGTTTTGACAATTTCTGAGCACTGGGGTTAAGGGCTGCCTCAGTGGGCTCTTCTGAGCTAGGCAGTTACACTGTGATTCCAAGGGCTGACAAAACGCGTTTATTTCGGGCTGAAAAACACGTTTTGAAAAGTGTGCTGTTTCTGCCCTATAAGTTACATGGTGATGACCAAAGTTGCCAAAACGTGTTTATTTCTGCTGAAAAACACGTTTTGACAATTTCTGAGCACTGGGGTTAAGGGCTGACTCAGTGTGCTCTTCTGAGCCAGGCAGTTACACTGCGATTCTAAGGGCTGAGAAAACGCGTTTATTTCGGGCTGAAAAACACGTTTTGAAAACTGTGCTGTTTCTGCCCTATAAGTTACATGGTGATGACCAAAGTTGCCAAAACGTGTTTATTTCTGCTGAAAAACACGTTTTGACAATTTCTGAGCACTGGGGTTAAGGGCTGCCTCAGTGGGCTCTTCTGAGCTAGGCAGTTACTCTGTGATTCCAAGGGCTGACAAAACGCGTTTATTTCGGGCTGAAAAACACGTTTTGAAAAGTGTGCTGTTTCTGCCCTATAAGTTACATGGTGATGACCAAAGTTGCCAAAACGTGTTTATTTCTGCTGAAAAACACGTTTTGACAATTTCTGCACACTGGGGTTAAGGGCTGCCTCAGTGGGCTCTTCTGAGCTAGGCAGTTACTCTGTGATTCCAAGGGCTGACAAAACGCGTTTATTTCCGGCTGAAAAACACGTTTTGAAAACTGTGCTGTTTCTGCCCTATAAGTTACATGGTGGTGACCAAAGTTGCCAAAACGTGTTTATTTCTGCTGGAAAACACGTTTTGACAATTTCTGAGCACTGGGGTTAAGGGCTGCCTTAGTGGACTCTTCTGAGCTAGGCAGTTACACTGTGATTCCAAGGGCTGACAAAACGCGTTTATTTCGGGCTGAAAAACACGTTTTGAAAAGTGTGCTGTTTCTGCCCTATAAGTTACATGGTGATGACCAAAGTTGCCAAAACGTGTTTATTTCTGCTGAAAAACACGTTTTGACAATTTCTGCACACTGGGGTTAAGGGCTGCCTCAGTGGGCTCTTCTGAGCTAGGCAGTTACACTGTGATTCCAAGGGCTGACAAAACGCGTTTATTTCGGGCTGAAAAACACGTTTTGAAAAGTGTGCTGTTTCTGCCCTATAAGTTACATGGTGATGACCAAAGTTGCCAAAACGTGTTTATTTCTGCTGAAAAACACGTTTTGACAATTTCTGAGCACTGGGGTTAAGGGCTGACTCAGTGTGCTCTTCTGAGACAGGCAGTTACACTGCGATTCTAAGGGCTGAGAAAACGCGTTTATTTCGGGCTGAAAAACACGTTTTGAAAACTGTGCTGTTTCTGCCCTATAAGTTACATGGTGGTGACCAAAGTTGCCAAAACATGTTTATTTCTGCTGAAAAACACGTTTTGACAATTTCTGCACACTGGGGTTAAGGGCTGCCTCAGTGGGCTCTTCTGAGCTAGGCAGTTACACTGTGATTCCAAGGGCTGACAAAACGCGTTTATTTCGGGCTGAAAAACACGTTTTGAAAAGTGTGCTGTTTCTGCCCTATAAGTTACATGGTGATGACCAAAGTTGCCAAAACGTGTTTATTTCTGCTGAAAAACACGTTTTGACAATTTCTGAGCACTGGGGTTAAGGGCTGACTCAGTGTGCTCTTCTGAGCCAGGCAGTTACACTGCGATTCTAAGGGCTGAGAAAACGCGTTTATTTCGGGCTGAAAAACACGTTTTGAAAACTGTGCTGTTTCTGCCCTATAAGTTACATGGTGGTGACCAAAGTTGCCAAAACGTGTTTATTTCTGCTGAAAAACACGTTTTGACAATTTCTGAGCACTGGGGTTAAGGGCTGCCTCAGTGGGCTCTTCTGAGCTAGGCAGTTACACTGTGATTCCAAGGGCTGACAAAACGCGTTTATTTCGGGCTGAAAAACACGTTTTGAAAACTGTGCTGTTTCTGCCCTATAAGTTACATGGTGGTGACCAAAGTTGCCAAAACGTGTTTATTTCTGCTGAAAAACACGTTTTGACAATTTCTGCACACTGGGGTTAAGGGCTGCCTCAGTGGGCTCTTCTGAGCTAGGCAGTTACACTGTGATTCCAAGGGCTGACAAAACGCGTTTATTTCGGGCTGAAAAACACGTTTTGAAAAGTGTGCTGTTTCTGCCCTATAAGTTACATGGTGATGACCAAAGTTGCCAAAACGTGTTTATTTCTGCTGAAAAACACGTTTTGACAATTTCTGAGCACTGGGGTTAAGGGCTGACTCAGTGTGCTCTTCTGAGACAGGCAGTTACACTGCGATTCTAAGGGCTGAGAAAACGCGTTTATTTCGGGCTGAAAAACACGTTTTGAAAACTGTGCTGTTTCTGCCCTATAAGTTACATGGTGGTGACCAAAGTTGCCAAAACGTGTTTATTTCTGCTGGAAAACACGTTTTGACAATTTCTGAGCACTGGGGTTAAGGGCTGCCTTAGTGGGCTCTTCTGAGGTAGGCAGTTACACTGTGATTCCAAGGGCTGACAAAACGCGTTTATTTCGGGCTGAAAAACACGTTTTGAAAAGTGTGCTGTTTCTGCCCTATAAGTTACATGGTGATGACCAAAGTTGCCAAAACGTGTTTATTTCTGCTGAAAAACACGTTTTGACAATTTCTGCACACGGGGGTTAAGGGCTGCCTCAGTGGGCTCTTCTGAGCTAGGCAGTTACACTGTGATTCCAAGGCCTGACAAAACGCGTTTATTTCGGGCTGAAAAACACGTTTTGAAAAGTGTGCTGTTTCTGCCCTATAAGTTACATGGTGATGACCAAAGTTGCCAAAACGTGTTTATTTCTGCTGAAAAACACGTTTTGATAATTTCTGAGCACTGGGGTTAAGGGCTGACTCAGTGTGCTCTTCTGAGCCAGGCAGTTACACTGCGATTCTAAGGGCTGAGAAAACGCGTTTATTTCGGGCTGAAAAACACGTTTTGAAAACTGTGCTGTTTCTGCCCTATAAGTTACATGGTGATGACCAACGTTGCCAAAACGTGTTTATTTCTGCTGAAAAACACGTTTTGACAATTTCTGAGCACTGGGGTTAAGGGCTGCCTCAGTGGGCTCTTCTGAGCTAGGCAGTTACACTGTGATTCCAAGGGCTGACAAAACGCATTTATTTCGGGCTGAAAAACACGTTTTGAAAAGTGTGCTGTTTCTGCCATATAAGTTACATGGTGATGACCAAAGTTGCCAAAACGTGTTTATTTCTGCTGAAAAACACGTTTTGACAATTTCTGAGCACTGGGGTTAAGGGCTGACTCAGTGTGCTCTTCTGAGCCAGGCAGTTACACTGCGATTCTAAGGGCTGAGAAAACGCGTTTATTTCGGGCTGAAAAACACGTTTTGAAAACTGTGCTGTTTCTGCCCTATAAGTTACATGGTGGTGACCAAAGTTGCCAAAACGTGTTTATTTCTGCTGAAAAACACGTTTTGACAATTTCTGAGCACTGGGGTTAAGGGCTGCCTCAGTGGGCTCTTCTGAGCTAGGCAGTTACACTGTGATTCCAAGGGCTGACAAAACGCGTTTATTTCGGGCTGAAAAACACGTTTTGAAAAGTGTGCTGTTTCTGCCCTATAAGTTACATGGTGATGACCAAAGTTGCCAAAACGTGTTTATTTCTGCTGAAAAACACGTTTTGACAATTTCTGCACACTTGGGTTAAGGGCTGCCTCAGTGGGCTCTTCTGAGCTAGGCAGTTACACTGTGATTCCAAGGGCTGACAAAACGCGTTTATTTCGGGCTGAAAAACACGTTTTGAAAAGTGTGCTGTTTCTGCCCTATAAGTTACATGGTGGTGACCAAAGTTGCCAAAACGTGTTTATTTCTGCTGAAAAACACGTTTTGACAATTTCTGCACACTGGGGTTAAGGGCTGACTCAGAGGGCTCTTCTGAGCTAGGCAGTTACACTGTGATTCCAAGGGCTGACAAAACGCGTTTATTTCCGACTGAAAAACACGTTTTGAAAAGTGTGCTGTTTCTGCCCTATAAGTTACATGGTGATGACCAAAGTTGCCAAAACGTGTTTATTTCTGCTGAAAAACACGTTTTGACAATTTCTGAGCACTGGGGTTAAGGGCTGACTCAGTGTGCTCTTCTGAGCCAGGCAGTTACACTGCGATTCTAAGGGCTGAGAAAACGCGTTTATTTCGGGCTGAAAAACACGTTTTGAAAACTGTGCTGTTTCTGCCCTATAAGTTACATGGTGGTGACCAAAGTTGCCAAAACGTGTTTATTTCTGCTGAAAAACACGTTTTGACAATTTCTGAGCACTGGGGTTAAGGGCTGACTCAGTGTGCTCTTCTGAGACAGGCAGTTACACTGCGATTCTAAGGGCTGAGAAAACGCGTTTATTTCGGGCTGAAAAACACGTTTTGAAAACTGTGCTGTTTCTGCCCTATAAGTTACATGGTGGTGACCAAAGTTGCCAAAACGTGTTTATTTCTGCTGGAAAACACGTTTTGACAATTTCTGAGCACTGGGGTTAAGGGCTGCCTCAGTGGGCTCTTCTGAGCTAGGCAGTTACACTGTGATTCCAAGGGCTGACAAAACGCGTTTATTTCGGGCTGAAAAACACGTTTTGAAAAGTGTGCTGTTTCTGCCCTATAAGTTACATGGTGATGACCAAAGTTGCCAAAACGTGTTTATTTCTGCTGAAAAACACGTTTTGACAATTTCTGAGCACTGGGGTTAAGGGCTGACTCAGTGTGCTCTTCTGAGCCAGGCAGTTACACTGCGATTCTAAGGGCTGAGAAAACGCGTTTATTTCGGGCTGAAAAACACGTTTTGAAAACTGTGCTGTTTCTGCCCTATAAGTTACATGGTGGTGACCAAAGTTGCCAAAACGTGTTTATTTCTGCTGAAAAACACGTTTTGACAATTTCTGAGCACTGGGGTTAAGGGCTGCCTCAGTGGGCTCTTCTGAGCTAGGCAGTTACACTGTGATTCCAAGGGCTGACAAAACGCGTTTATTTCGGGCTGAAAAACACGTTTTGAAAAGTGTGCTGTTTCTGCCCTATAAGTTACATGGTGATGACCAAAGTTGCCAAAACGTGTTTATTTCTGCTGAAAAACACGTTTTGACAATTTCTGCACACTGGGGTTAAGGGCTGCCTCAGTGGGCTCTTCTGAGCTAGGCAGTTACACTGTGATTCCAAGGGCTGACAAAACGCGTTTATTTCGGGCTGAAAAACACGTTTTGAAAAGTGTGCTGTTTCTGCCCTATAAGTTACATGGTGATGACCAAAGTTGCCAAAACGTGTTTATTTCTGCTGAAAAACACGTTTTGACAATTTCTGAGCACTGGGGTTAAGGGCTGACTCAGTGTGCTCTTCTGAGACAGGCAGTTACACTGCGATTCTAAGGGCTGAGAAAACGCGTTTATTTCGGGCTGAAAAACACGTTTTGAAAACTGTGCTGTTTCTGCCCTATAAGTTACATGGTGGTGACCAAAGTTGCCAAAACGTGTTTATTTCTGCTGAAAAACACGTTTTGACATTTTCTGTACACTGGGGTTAAGGGCTGCCTCAGTGGGCTATCTGAGCTAGGCAGTTACACTGTGATTCCAAGGGCTGACAAAACGCGTTTATTTCGTGCTGAAAAACACGTTTTGAAAAGTGTGCTGTTTCTGACCTAAAAGTTACATGGTGATGACCAAAGTTGCCAAAACGTGTTTATTTCTGCTGAAAAACACGTTTTGACAATTTCTGAGCACTGGGGTTAAGGGCTGACTCAGTGTGCTCTTCTGAGACAGGCAGTTACACTGCGATTCTAAGGGCTGAGAAAACGCGTTTATTTCGGGCTGAAAAACACGTTTTGAAAACTGTGCTGTTTCTGCCCTATAAGTTACATGGTGGTGACCAAAGTTGCCAAAACGTGTTTATTTCTGCTGAAAAACACGTTTTGACAATTTCTGAGCACTGGGGTTAAGGGCTGCCGCAGTGGGCTCTTCTGAGCTAGGCAGTTACACTGTGATTCCAAGGGCTGACAAAACGCGTTTATTTCGGGCTGAAAAACACGTTTTGAAAAGTGTGCTGTTTCTGCCCTATAAGTTACATGGTGATGACCAAAGTTGCCAAAACGTGTTTATTTCTGCTGAAAAACACGTTTTGACAATTTCTGAGCACTGGGGTTAAGGGCTGACTCAGTGTGCTCTTCTGAGCCAGGCAGTTACACTGCGATTCTAAGGGCTGAGAAAACGCGTTTATTTCGGGCTGAAAAACACGTTTTGAAAACTGTGCTGTTTCTGCCCTATAAGTTACATGGTGGTGACCAAAGTTGCCAAAACGTGTTTATTTCTGCTGAAAAACACGTTTTGACAATTTCTGAGCACTGGGGTTAAGGGCTGCCTCAGTGGGCTCTTCTGAGCTAGGCAGTTACACTGTGATTCCAAGGGCTGACAAAACGCGTTTATTTCGGGCTGAAAAACACGTTTTGAAAAGTGTGCTGTTTCTGCCCTATAAGTTACATGGTGATGACCAAAGTTGCCAAAACGTGTTTATTTCTGCTGAAAAACACGTTTTGACAATTTCTGCACACTGGGGTTAAGGGCTGCCTCAGTGGGCTCTTCTGAGCTAGGCAGTTACACTGTGATTCCAAGGGCTGACAAAACGCGTTTATTTCGGGCTGAAAAACACGTTTTGAAAAGTGTGCTGTTTCTGCCCTATAAGTTACATGGTGATGACCAAAGTTGCCAAAACGTGTTTATTTCTGCTGAAAAACACGTTTTGACAATTTCTGAGCACTGGGGTTAAGGGCTGACTCAGTGTGCTCTTCTGAGACAGGCAGTTACACTGCGATTCTAAGGGCTGAGAAAACGCGTTTATTTCGGGCTGAAAAACACGTTTTGAAAACTGTGCTGTTTCTGCCCTATAAGTTACATGGTGGTGACCAAAGTTGCCAAAACGTGTTTATTTCTGCTGGAAAACACGTTTTGACAATTTCTGAGCACTGGGGTTAAGGGCTGCCTCAGTGTGCTCTTCTGAGCTAGGCAGTTACACTGTGATTCCAAGGGCTGACAAAACGCGTTTATTTCGGACTGAAAAACACGTTTTGAAAACTGTGCTGTTTCTGCCCTATAAGTTACATGGTGATGACCAAAGTTGCCAAAACGTGTTTATTTCTGCTGAAAAACACGTTTTGACAATTTCTGAGCACTGGGGTTAAGGGCTGACTCAGTGTGCTCTTCTGAGCCAGGCAGTTACACTGCGATTCTAAGGGCTGAGAAAACGCGTTTATTTCGGGCTGAAAAACACGTTTTGAAAAGTGTGCTGTTTCTGCCCTATAAGTTACATGGTGATGACCAAAGTTGCCAAAACGTGTTTATATCTGCTGAAAAACACGTTTTGACAATTTCTGAGCACTGGGGTTAAGGGCTGACTCAGTGTGCTCTTCTGAGACAGGCAGTTACACTGCGATTCTAAGGGCTGAGAAAACACGTTTATTTCTGGCTGAAAAACACGTTTTGAAAACTGTGCTGTTTCTGCCCTATAAGTTACATGGTGGTGACCAAAGTTGCCAAAACGTGTTTATTTCTGCTGAAAAACACGTTTTGACAATTTGTGAGCACTGGGGTTAAGGGCTGACTCAGTGTGCTCTTCTGAGACAGGCAGTTACACTGCGATTCTAAGGGCTGAGAAAACGCGTTTATTTCGGGCTGAAAAACACGTTTTGAAAACTGTGCTGTTTCTGCCCTATAAGTTACATGGTGGTGACCAAAGTTGCCAAAACGTGTTTATTTCTGCTGGAAAACACGTTTTGACAATTTCTGAGCACTGGGGTTAAGGGCTGCCTCAGTGGGCTCTTCTGAGCTAGGCAGTTACACTGTGATTCCAAGGGCTGACAAAACGCGTTTATTTCGGGCTGAAAAACACGTTTTGAAAAGTGTGCTGTTTCTGCCCTATAAGTTACATGGTGATGACCAAAGTTGCCAAAACGTGTTTATTTCTGCTGAAAAACACGTTTTGACAATTTCTGAGCACTGGGGTTAAGGGCTGACTCAGTGTGCTCTTCTGAGCCAGGCAGTTACACTGCGATTCTAAGGGCTGAGAAAACGCGTTTATTTCGGGCTGAAAAACACGTTTTGAAAACTGTGCTGTTTTTGCCCTATAAGTTACATGGTGGTGACCAAAGTTGCCAAAACGTGTTTATTTCTGCTGAAAAACACGTTTTGACAATTTCTGCATACTGGGGTTAAGGGCTGCCTCAGTGGGCTCTTCTGAGCTAGGCAGTTACACTGTGATTCCAAGGGCTGACAAAACGCGTTTATTTCGGGCTGAAAAACACGTTTTGAAAAGTGTGCTGTTTCTGCCCTATAAGTTACATGGTGATGACCAAAGTTGCCAAAACGTGTTTATTTCTGCTGAAAAACACGTTTTGACAATTTCTGAGCACTGGGGTTAAGGGCTGACTCTGTGTGCTCTTCTGGGACAGGCAGTTACACTGCGATTCTAAGGGCTGAGAAAACGCGTTTATTTCGGGCTGAAAAACACGTTTTGAAAACTGTGCTGTTTCTGCCCTATAAGTTACATGGTGGTGACCAAAGTTGCCAAAACGTGTTTATTTCTGCTGAAAAACACGTTTTGACAATTTCTGCACACTGGGGTTAAGGGCTGCCTCAGTGGGCTCTTCTGAGCTAGGCAGTTACACTGTGATTCCAAGGGCTGACAAAACGCGTTTATTTCGGGCTGAAAAACACGTTTTGAAAAGTGTGCTGTTTCTGCCCTATAAGTTACATGGTGATGACCAAAGTTGCCAAAACGTGTTTATTTCTGCTGAAAAACACGTTTTGACAATTTCTGAGCACTGGGGTTAAGGGCTGACTCAGTCTGGTCTTCTGAGCCAGGCAGATACACTGCGATTCTAAGGGCTGAGAAAACGCGTTTATTTCGGGCTGAAAAACACGTTTTGAAAACTGTGCTGTTTCTGCCCTATAAGTTACATGGTGGTGACCAAAGTTGCCAAAACGTGTTTATTTCTGCTGGAAAACACGTTTTGACAATTTCTGAGCACTGGGGTTAAGGGCTGTCTCAGTGGGCTCTTCTGAGCTAGGCAGTTACACTGTGATTCCAAGGGCTGACAAAACGCGTTTATTTCGGGCTGAAAAACACGTTTTGAAAAGTGTGCTGTTTCTGCCCTATAAGTTACATGGTGATGACCAAAGTTGCCAAAACGTGTTTATTTCTGCTGAAAAACACGTTTTGACAATTTCTGCACACTGGGGTTAAGGGCTGACTCAGTGTGCTCTTCTGAGCCAGGCAGTTACACTGCGATTCTAAGGGCTGAGAAAACGCGTTTATTTCGGGCTGAAAAACACGTTTTGAAAAGTGTGCTGTTTCTGCCCTATAAGTTACATGGTGATGACCAAAGTTGCCAAAACGTGTTTATTTCTGCTGAAAAACACGTTTTGACAATTTCTGAGCACTGGGGTTAAGGGCTGACTCAGTGTGCTCTTCTGAGACAGGCAGTTACACTGTGATTCTAAGGGCTGAGAAAACGCGTTTATTTCTGGCTGAAAAACACGTTTTGAAAACTGTGCTGTTTCTGCCCTATAAGTTACATGGTGGTGACCAAAGTTGCCAAAACGTGTTTATTTCTGCTGAAAAACACGTTTTGACAATTTGTGAGCACTGGGGTTAAGGGCTGACTCAGTGTGCTCTTCTGAGACAGGCAGTTACACTGCGATTCTAAGGGCTGAGAAAACGCGTTTATTTCGGGCTGAAAAACACGTTTTGAAAACTGTGCTGTTTCTGCCCTATAAGTTACATGGTGGTGACCAAAGTTGCCAAAACGTGTTTATTTCTGCTGGAAAACACGTTTTGACAATTTCTGAGCACTGGGGTTAAGGGCTGCCTCAGTGGGCTCTTCTGAGCTAGGCAGTTACACTGTGATTCCAAGGGCTGACAAAACGCGTTTATTTCGGGCTGAAAAACACGTTTTGAAAAGTGTGCTGTTTCTGCCCTATAAGTTACATGGTGATGACCAAAGTTGCCAAAACGTGTTTATTTCTGCTGAAAAACACGTTTTGACAATTTCTGAGCACTGGGGTTAAGGGCTGACTCAGTGTGCTCTTCTGAGCCAGGCAGTTACACTGCGATTCTAAGGGCTGAGAAAACGCGTTTATTTCGGGCTGAAAAACACGTTTTGAAAACTGTGCTGTTTTTGCCCTATAAGTTACATGGTGGTGACCAAAGTTGCCAAAACGTGTTTATTTCTGCTGAAAAACACGTTTTGACAATTTCTGCATACTGGGGTTAAGGGCTGCCTCAGTGGGCTCTTCTGAGCTAGGCAGTTACACTGTGATTCCAAGGGCTGACAAAACGCGTTTATTTCGGGCTGAAAAACACGTTTTGAAAAGTGTGCTGTTTCTGCCCTATAAGTTACATGGTGATGACCAAAGTTGCCAAAACGTGTTTATTTCTGCTGAAAAACACGTTTTGACAATTTCTGAGCACTGGGGTTAAGGGCTGACTCTGTGTGCTCTTCTGGGACAGGCAGTTACACTGCGATTCTAAGGGCTGAGAAAACGCGTTTATTTCGGGCTGAAAAACACGTTTTGAAAACTGTGCTGTTTCTGCCCTATAAGTTACATGGTGGTGACCAAAGTTGCCAAAACGTGTTTATTTCTGCTGAAAAACACGTTTTGACAATTTCTGCACACTGGGGTTAAGGGCTGCCTCAGTGGGCTCTTCTGAGCTAGGCAGTTACACTGTGATTCCAAGGGCTGACAAAACGCGTTTATTTCGGGCTGAAAAACACGTTTTGAAAAGTGTGCTGTTTCTGCCCTATAAGTTACATGGTGATGACCAAAGTTGCCAAAACGTGTTTATTTCTGCTGAAAAACACGTTTTGACAATTTCTGAGCACTGGGGTTAAGGGCTGACTCAGTCTGGTCTTCTGAGCCAGGCAGATACACTGCGATTCTAAGGGCTGAGAAAACGCGTTTATTTCGGGCTGAAAAACACGTTTTGAAAACTGTGCTGTTTCTGCCCTATAAGTTACATGGTGGTGACCAAAGTTGCCAAAACGTGTTTATTTCTGCTGGAAAACACGTTTTGACAATTTCTGAGCACTGGGGTTAAGGGCTGCCTCAGTGGGCTCTTCTGAGCTAGGCAGTTACTCTGTGATTCCAAGGGCTGACAAAACGCGTTTATTTCGGGCTGAAAAACACGTTTTGAAAAGTGTGCTGTTTCTGCCCTATAAGTTACATGGTGATGACCAAAGTTGCCAAAACGTGTTTATTTCTGCTGAAAAACACGTTTTGACAATTTCTGCACACTGGGGTTAAGGGCTGCCTCAGTGGGCTCTTCTGAGCTAGGCAGTTACACTGTGATTCCAAGGGCTGACAAAACGCGTTTATTTCGGGCTGAAAAACACGTTTTGAAAAGTGTGCTGTTTCTGCCCTATAAGTTACATGGTGATGACCAAAGTTGCCAAAACGTGTTTATTTCTGCTGAAAAACACGTTTTGACAATTTCTGAGCACTGGGGTTAAGGGCTGACTCAGTGTGGTCTTCTGAGCCAGGCAGTTACACTGCGATTCTAAGGGCTGAGAAAACGCGTTTATTTCGGGCTGAAAAACACGTTTTGAAAACTGTGTTGTTTCTGCCCTATAAGTTACATGGTGGTGACCAAAGTTGCCAAAACGTGTTTATTTCTGCTGGAAAACACGTTTTGACAATTTCTGAGCACTGGGGTTAAGGGCTGCCTCAGTGGGCTCTTCTGAGCTAGGCAGTTACACTGTGATTCCAAGGGCTGACAAAACGCGTTTATTTCGGGCTGAAAAACACGTTTTGAAAAGTGTGCTGTTTCTGCCCTATAAGTTACATGGTGATGACCAAAGTTGCCAAAACGTGTTTATTTCTGCTGAAAAACACGTTTTGACAATTTCTGCACACTGGGGTTAAGGGCTGCCTCAGTGGGCTCTTCTGAGCTAGGCAGTTACACTGTGATTCCAAGGGCTGAAAAGACGCGTTTATTTCGGGCTGAAAAACACGTTTTGAAAACTGTGCTGTTTCTGCCCTATAAGTTACATGGTGATGACCAAAGTTGCCAAAACGTGATTATTTCTGCTGAAAAACACGTTTTGACAATTTCTGAGCACTGGGGTTAAGGGCTGACTCAGTGTGCTCTTCTGAGCTAGGCAGTTACTCTGTGATTCCAAGGGCTGACAAAACGCGTTTATTTCGGGCTGAAAAACACGTTTTGAAAAGTGTGCTGTTTCTGCCCTATAAGTTACATGGTGATGACCAAAGTTGCCAAAACGTGTTTATTTCTGCTGAAAAACACGTTTTGACAATTTCTGCACACTGGGGTTAAGGGCTGCCTCAGTGGGCTCTTCTGAGCTAGGCAGTTACACTGTGATTCCAAGGGCTGACAAAACGCGTTTATTTCGGGCTGAAAAACACGTTTTGAAAAGTGTGCTGTTTCTGCCCTATAAGTTACATGGTGATGACCAAAGTTGCCAAAACGTGTTTATTTCTGCTGAAAAACACGTTTTGACAATTTCTGCACACTGGGGTTAAGGGCTGCCTCAGTGGGCTCTTCTGAGTTAGGCAGTTACTCTGTGATTCCAAGGGCTGACAAAACGCGTTTATTTCGGGCTGAAAAACACGTTTTGAAAAGTGTGCTGTTTCTGCCCTATAAGTTACATGGTGATGACCAAAGTTGCCAAAACGTGTTTATTTCTGCTGAAAAACACGTTTTGACAATTTCTGCACACTGGGGTTAAGGGCTGCCTCAGTGGGCTCTTCTGAGCTAGGCAGTTACACTGTGATTCCAAGGGCTGACAAAACGCGTTTATTTCGGGCTGAAAAACACGTTTTGAAAAGTGTGCTGTTTCTGCCCTATAAGTTACATGGTGATGACCAAAGTTGCCAAAACGTGTTTATTTCTGCTGAAAAACACGTTTTGACAATTTCTGAGCACTGGGGTTAAGGGCTGACTCAGTGTGGTCTTCTGAGCCAGGCAGTTACACTGCGATTCTAAGGGCTGAGAAAACGCGTTTATTTCGGGCTGAAAAACACGTTTTGAAAACTGTGTTGTTTCTGCCCTATAAGTTACATGGTGGTGACCAAAGTTGCCAAAACGTGTTTATTTCTGCTGGAAAACACGTTTTGACAATTTCTGAGCACTGGGGTTAAGGGCTGACTCAGTGTGCTCTTCTGAGCCAGGCAGTTACACTGCGATTCTAAGAGCTGAGAAAACGCGTTTATTTCGGGCTGAAAAACACGTTTTGAAAACTGTGCTGTTTCTGCCCTATAAGTTACATGGTGATGACCAACGTTGCCAAAACGTGTTTATTTCTGCTGAAAAACACGTTTTGACAATTTCTGAGCACTGGGGTTAAGGGCTGCCTCAGTGGGCTCTTCTGAGCTAGGCAGTTACTCTGTGATTCCAAGGGCTGACAAAACGCGTTTATTTCGGGCTGAAAAACACGTTTTGAAAAGTGTGCTGTTTCTGCCCTATAAGTTACATGGTGGTGACCAAAGTTGCCAAAACGTGTTTATTTCTGCTGAAAAACACGTTTTGACATTTTCTGTACACTGGGGTTAAGGGCTGCCTCAGTGGGCTATCTGAGCTAGGCAGTTACACTGTGATTCCAAGGGCTGACAAAACGCGTTTATTTCGTGCTGAAAAACACGTTTTGAAAAGTGTGCTGTTTCTGACCTAAAAGTTACATGGTGATGACCAAAATTGCCAAAACGTGTTTATTTCTGCTGAAAAACACGTTTTGACAATTTCTGAGCACTGGGGTTAAGGGCTGACTCAGTGTGCTCTTCTGAGCCAGGCAGTTACACTGCGATTCTAAGGGTTGAGAAAACGCGTTTATTTCGGGCTGAAAAACACGTTTTGAAAACTCTGCTGTTTCTGCCCTATAAGTTACATGGTGGTGACCAAAGTTGCCAAAACGTGTTTATTTCTGCTGAAAAACACGTTTTGACAATTTCTGAGCACTGGGGTTAAGGGCTGCCGCAGTGGGCTCTTCTGAGCTAGGCAGTTACACTGTGATTCCAAGGGCTGACAAAACGCGTTTATTTCGGGCTGAAAAACACGTTTTGAAAAGTGTGCTGTTTCTGCCCTTTAAGTTACATGGTGATGACCAAAGTTGCCAAAACGTGTTTATTTCTGCTGAAAAACACGTTTTGACAATTTCTGAGCACTGGGGTTAAGGGCTGACTCAGTGTGCTCTTCTGAGACAGGCAGTTACACTGCGATTCTAAGGGCTGAGAAAACGCGTTTATTTCGGGCTGAAAAACACGTTTTGAAAACTGTGCTGTTTCTGCCCTATAAGTTACATGGTGGTGACCAAAGTTGCCAAAACGTGTTTATTTCTGCTAAAAAACACGTTTTGACAATTTCTGCACACTGGGGTTAAGGGCTGCCTCAGTGGGCTCTTCTGAGCTAGGCAGTTACACTGTGATTCCAAGGGCTGACAAAACGCGTTTATTTCGGGCTGAAAAACACGTTTTGAAAAGTGTGCTGTTTCTGCCCTATAAGTTACATGGTGATGACCAAAGTTGCCAAAACGTGTTTATTTCTGCTGAAAAACACGTTTTGACAATTTCTGAGCACTGGGGTTAAGGGCTGACTCAGTGTGCTCTTCTGAGCCAGGCAGTTACACTGCGATTCTAAGGGCTGAGAAAACGCGTTTATTTCGGGCTGAAAAACACGTTTTGAAAACTGTGCTGTTTCTGCCCTATAAGTTACATGGTGGTGACCAAAGTTGCCAAAACGTGTTTATTTCTGCTGAAAAACACGTTTTGACAATTTCTGAGCACTGGGGTTAAGGGCTGCCTCAGTGGGCTCTTCTGAGCTAGGCAGTTACACTGTGATTCCAAGGGCTGACAAAACGCGTTTATTTCGGGCTGAAAAACACGTTTTGAAAAGTGTGCTGTTTCTGCCCTATAAGTTACATGGTGATGACCAAAGTTGCCAAAACGTGTTTATTTCTGCTGAAAAACACGTTTTGACAATTTCTGCACACTGGGGTTAAGGGCTGCCTCAGTGGGCTCTTCTGAGCTAGGCAGTTACACTGTGATTCCAAGGGCTGACAAAACGCGTTTATTTCGGGCTGAAAAACACGTTTTGAAAAGTGTGCTGTTTCTGCCCTATAAGTTACATGGTGATGACCAAAGTTGCCAAAACATGTTTATTTCTGCTGAAAAACACGTTTTGACAATTTCTGAGCACTGGGGTTAAGGGCTGACTCAGTGTGCTCTTCTGAGACAGGCAGTTACACTGCGATTCTAAGGGCTGAGAAAACGCGTTTATTTCGGGCTGAAAAACACGTTTTGAAAACTGTGCTGTTTCTGCCCTATAAGTTACATGGTGGTGACCAAAGTTGCCAAAACGTGTTTATTTCTGCTGGAAAACACGTTTTGACAATTTCTGAGCACTGGGGTTAAGGGCTGCCTCAGTGTGCTCTTCTGAGCTAGGCAGTTACACTGTGATTCCAAGGGCTGACAAAACGCGTTTATTTCGGGCTGAAAAACACGTTTTGAAAACTGTGCTGTTTCTGCCCTATAAGTTACATGGTGATGACCAAAGTTGCCAAAACGTGTTTATTTCTGCTGAAAAACACGTTTTGACAATTTCTGAGCACTGGGGTTAAGGGCTGACTCAGTGTGCTCTTCTGAGCCAGGCAGTTACACTGCGATTCTAAGGGCTGAGAAAACGCGTTTATTTCGGGCTGAAAAACACGTTTTGAAAACTGTGCTGTTTCTGCCCTATAAGTTACATGGTGATGACCAAAGTTGCCAAAACGTGTTTATTTCTGCTGAAAAACACGTTTTGACAATTTCTGAGCACTGGGGTTAAGGGCTGCCTCAGTGGGCTCTTCTGAGCTAGGCAGTTACTCTGTGATTCCAAGGGCTGACAAAACGCGTTTATTTCGGGCTGAAAAACACGTTTTGAAAAGTGTGCTGTTTCTGCCCTATAAGTTACATGGTGATGACCAAAGTTGCCAAAACGTGTTTATTTCTGCTGAAAAACACGTTTTGACAATTTCTGCACACTGGGGTTAAGGGCTGCCTCAGTGGGCTCTTCTGAGCTAGGCAGTTACACTGTGATTCCAAGGGCTGAGAAAACGCGTTTATTTCGGGCTGAAAAACACGTTTTGAAAACTGTGCTGTTTCTGCCCTATAAGTTACATGGTGGTGACCAAAGTTGCCAAAACGTGTTTATTTCTGCTGGAAAACACGTTTTGACAATTTCTGAGCACTGGGGTTAAGGGCTGCCTTAGTGGGCTCTTCTGAGCTAGGCAGTTACACTGTGATTCCAAGGGCTGACAAAACGCGTTTATTTCGGGCTGAAAAACACGTTTTGAAAAGTGTGCTGTTTCTGCCCTATAAGTTACATGGTGATGACCAAAGTTGCCAAAACGTGTTTATTTCTGCTGAAAAACACGTTTTGACAATTTCTGCACACTGGGGTTAAGGGCTGCCTCAGTGGGCTCTTCTGAGCTAGGCAGTTACACTGTGATTCCAAGGGCTGACAAAACGCGTTTTTTTCGGGCTGAAAAACACGTTTTGAAAAGTGTGCTGTTTCTGCCCTATAAGTTACATGGTGATGACCAAAGTTGCCAAAACGTGTTTATTTCTGCTGAAAAACACGTTTTGACAATTTCTGAGCACTGGGGTTAAGGGCTGACTCAGTGTGCTCTTCTGAGCCAGGCAGTTACACTGCGATTCTAAGGGCTGAGAAAACGCGTTTATTTCGGGCTGAAAAACACGTTTTGAAAACTGTGCTGTTTCTGCCCTATAAGTTACATGGTGGTGACCAAAGTTGCCAAAACGTGTTTATTTCTGCTGGAAAACACGTTTTGACAATTTCTGAGCACTGGGGTTAAGGGCTGCCTCAGTGGGCTCTTCTGAGCTAGGCAGTTACACTGTGATTCCAAGGGCTGACAAAACGCGTTTATTTCGGGCTGAAAAACACGTTTTGAAAAGTGTGCTGTTTCTGCCCTATAAGTTACATGGTGATGACCAAAGTTGCCAAAACGTGTTTATTTCGGCTGAAAAACACGTTTTGACAATTTCTGAGCACTGGGGTTAAGGGCTGACTCAGTGTGCTCTTCTGAGCCAGGCAGTTACACTGCGATTCTAAGGGCTGAGAAAACGCGTTTATTTCGGGCTGAAAAACACGTTTTGAAAACTGTGCTGTTTTTGCCCTATAAGTTACATGGTGGTGACCAAAGTTGCCAAAACGTGTTTATTTCTGCTGAAAAACACGTTTTGACAATTTCTGCATACTGGGGTTAAGGGCTGCCTCAGTGGGCTCTTCTGAGCTAGGCAGTTACACTGTGATTCCAAGGGCTGACAAAACGCGTTTATTTCGGGCTGAAAAACACGTTTTGAAAAGTGTGCTGTTTCTGCCCTATAAGTTACATGGTGATGACCAAAGTTGCCAAAACGTGTTTATTTCTGCTGAAAAACACATTTTGACAATTTCTGCACACTGGGGTTAAGGGCTGCCTCAGTGGGCTCTTCTGAGCTAGGCAGTTACACTGTGATTCCAAGGGCTGACAAAACGCGTTTATTTCCGGCTGAAAAACACTTTTTGAAAACTGTGCTGTTTCTGCCCTATAAGTTACATGGTGGTGACCAAAGTTGCCAAAACGTGTTTATTTCTGCTGGAAAACACGTTTTGACAATTTCTGAGCACTGGGGTTAAGGGCTGCCTCAGTGGGCTCTTCTGAGCTAGGCAGTTACACTGTGATTCCAAGGGCTGACAAAACGCGTTTATTTCGGGCTGAAAAACACGTTTTGAAAAGTGTGCTGTTTCTGCCCTATAAGTTACATGGTGATGACCAAAGTTGCCAAAACGTGTTTATTTCTGCTGAAAAACACGTTTTGACAATTTCTGCACACTGGGGTAAAGGGCTGCCTCAGTGGGCTCTTCTGAGCTAGGCAGTTACACTGTGATTCCAAGGGCTGACAAAACGCGTTTATTTCGGGCTGAAAAACACGTTTTGAAAAGTGTGCTGTTTCTGCCCTATAAGTTACATGGTGATGACCAAAGTTGCCAAAACGTGTTTATTTCTGCTGAAAAACACGTTTTGACAATTTCTGAGCACTGG
This sequence comes from Atractosteus spatula, assembly GCF_055471065.1. NCBI lineage: Eukaryota > Metazoa > Chordata > Actinopteri > Semionotiformes > Lepisosteidae > Atractosteus > Atractosteus spatula. The sequence goes on along the minus strand of NW_028296684.1, from coordinate 190 downwards.
GGTTAAGGGCTGACTCAGTGTGCTCTTCTGAGACAGGCAGTTACACTGCGATTCTAAGGGCTGAGAAAACGCGTTTATTTCGGGCTGAAAAACACGTTTTGAAAACTGTGCTGTTTCTGCCCTATAAGTTACATGGTGGTGACCAAAGTTGCCAAAACGTGTTTATTTCTGCTGAAAAACACGTTTTGAC
>NW_028296683.1:40000-65000 GCF_055471065.1 Atractosteus spatula | reverse complement strand
CACTCCTAGGAATGAAAACTGTTGTTATATGATGTTATATGATGTTTTTTTTTCAAATTTTAAATGATCATTTTTCATGGAGCTTTGAAGGGGATGGATTCGGCCTCCTTTAGCCAGGCCAGAGCTCCAGGAGCCTGGGTAGGATTCTAGCTTTCTCCCCTTGCAGGCACCTGGCACTGAAGAAAAAAAATTTTTCCTTAAAATCTTTTTTTTTGTGTTCCTTGTTGTTCCAAACTTAATTCTAATCACTTCTAATTAGAGATTTTATTAAAAATAGTGCAATAAATGACTAATTTCACAAAAAATAACGTAATATAAAAAGGAGGTTTTTAACTCTATTGTAGTGTTTTAGAAACTAATATGTCTTCAAAAATGGTTGTTTTTCACTCCTAGGAATGACAACTGTTGTTATATGATGTTTTTTTTTCAAATTTTAAATGATCATTTTTCATGGAGCTTTGAAGGGGATGGATTCGGCCTCCTTTAGCCAGGCCAGAGCTCCAGGAGCCTGGGTAGGATTCTAGCTTTCTCCCCTTGCAGGCACCTGGCACTGAAGAAATTTTTTTTTTCCTTAAAATCTTTATTTTTGTGTTCCTTGTTGTTCCAAACTTAATTCTAATCACTTCTAATTAGAGATTTTATTAAAAATAGTGCAATAAATGACTAATTTCACAAAAAATAATGCAATATAAAACGGAGGTTTTTAACTTTATTGTAGTGTCTTAGAAACTAATATGTCTTCAAAAATGTTTTTTTATCACTCCTAGGAGTGAAAACTGTTGTTATATGATGTTTTTTTTTTTCAAATTTTAAATGATCATTTTTCATGGAGCTTTGAAGGGGATGGATTCGGCCTCCTTTAGCCAGGCCAGAGCTCCAGGAGCCTGGGTAGGATTCTAGCTTTCTCCCCTTGCAGGCACCTGGCACTGAAGACATAATTTTTTTCTTAAAATCTTTTTTTTTGTGTTCCTTGTTGTTCCAAACTTAATTCTAATCACTTCTAATTAGAGATTATTTTAAAAATAGTGAAATAAATGACTAATTTCACTAAAAATAATGTAATATAACTGATGTTTTTAACTTCATTGTAGTGTTTTAGAAACTACTATGTCTTCAAAAATGGTTATTTTTCACTCCTAGGAATGAAAGCTGTTGTTATATGATGTTTATTTTCAAATTTTGAAAAATCAAAGGATTCTAGCTTCCTCCCCTTACAGGCATAGGACACAGAGAACCTCATGGTTTTCCTAAAAATCTTTTTTTATGTTCCCTGGTGTTCCAAACTTAGTTTAAATCAATTTTAATTTGTTATTATGTTAAAAACAGGGTAATAAATTCCTAATTGGACTATAAATAATGTCATATTGTCTGCTATAAAACTGATGTTTTCAACTCTATTGTAGAGATTCTAGAATCAACTAATAGAGAATTGAAATAAAAAAGGGCATAAGAAGACATTACCAACAACGACCACAAGACGGAGATATTGTCCAGACATTACCAACAACGACCACAAGATGGAGATCTTGTCCAAAGAGGCAAGAAGGGCAAAGCCGCGATAAGGTAAAATCATTTTTTGAAAGAGATTGCTGTCAGAATGCACATCCGTATCCCAAACAGAATCTCTAGAAAAATATGATCATTTGTGAAAAAGGCAAACGAGTGTCTGCTACAATATGATTGCTACATATCTGCATTTGTTGTTTTTTAAGGAGTAAGAGTGCAGGGGGTTTAAACCTGCAATCCAGTGTAGTGAAGTATTTCACAACACTACCTCTAGCACCTCTGGAAATAAATCCTCATAATAATTTTTGCCCTGGGCATGTACCAAAAAATCAGTGAGCATATATATATATCACTGTGTTGAAGCTAGAGACACAGAATAACTGCAAACACAGTGTTCCTGCACTTCAAACTGTTCCTTGAAGGGCTCTCAAACCCCGAATTTCAGATGCCTAGCTGTATCGCTGATGTGTTGCACCTCAGAATCACTTTTAAACCTTACCTCTGGTATCTTTAATCCCTATTGCTCAACGCATGGTAAAAGTATTGCATACATGTGTCTGAAAATGAGCAATGGGCCCCTGAGAGACTCATTTGCCTGTTTCACAAATGATCGTATTTTAATAGAGATTCTGTTTGGGATTCAGATGTGCATTCGGACAGCAATCCCTTTCAAGAAATGATACGTTCTGGATGAGGTCAAAGGTGCTGGAACACTGTATTTCGGATGCGAATGTGTGTCTCCTGCTTCAACGCAGTGGCATATATAGATGTGCTCCTGTAATGTCTTGGTACATGCCCAGGGCAGTAAGCAGTCTGAGGATATATTTCCAGACGGCATAGAGCAGTGAAGCAGTGAAGTAGTGCAACACACTGGATCATTATATTATTAGAATCTATTTGTTTAACATGCACGGGTCTGTCTCAATGGATGCAGTGCTCCTGAAAGGGCTCTCAAACCCTGCATTTCAGATGATTAGCTGTATCCCTCACATGTGGCACCTCAGAATGACTTCTACTTTATTCTGCTTAAATTATTACATTATACATAATTTGAGTTCATTTTTAAAAGTAAAAGGTAATGAAAGGAATGAAAGATATGTAGCAATCACATTGTAACAGGGGTGACAGTGACTTTTTGCTTGTACTAAGCATTAGTACCTAAGTCCACTAATGGACTTCTGGTACCTTTAGGGTACAGTGTTCCCTGAAGGGCTCTCAAACCCCGCATTTCAGATGCATAGCTGTATCGCTGATGTGTTGCACCTCAGAATCACTTTTAAACCTTACCTCTGGTATCTTTAATCCCTATTGCTCAACACATGGTGAAAGTATCGCATACATGTGTCTGAAAATGAGCAATGGGCCCCTGAGAGACTCATTTGCCTGTTTCACAAATGATCACATTTGACTAGAGATTCTGTTTGGGATTCAGTTGTGCATTCTGACAGCAATCCCTTTCAAAAAACGATACATTCTGGATGAGTTCAAAGTTGCAGGAACACTGTATTTAGGATGTCTTTGCAGATATTCTGTGTCTCTAGCTTCAACACAGTGATATATATATATGCTCACTGATTTTTTGGTACATGCCCAAGTCAATAATCATTATGAGGATTTATTTCCAGATGTGCTAGAGGTAGTGTTGTGAAATACTTCATCACACTGGATTGCAGGTTTAAACCCCCTGCACTCTTACTCCTTAAAAACCAACAAATGCAGATATGTAGCAATCACATTGTAACAGGGGTGACAGTGACTTAATGCTTGTACTAAGCATTAGTACCAAAGTCCACTAGTGGACTTCTGGTACCTTTAGGGTACGGTGTTCCTTGAAGGGCTCTCAAACCCCGCATTTCAGATGCCTAGCTGTATCGCTGATGTGTTGCACCTCAGAATCACTTTTAAACCTTACATCTGGTATCTTTAATCCCTATTGCTCAACACATGGTGAAAGTATCGCATACATGTGTCTGAAAATGAGCAATGGGCCCCTGAGAGACTCATTTGCCTGTTTCACAAATGATCACATTTGACTAGAGATTCTGTTTGGGATTCAGTTGTGCATTCTGACAGCAATCCCTTTCAAAAAACGATACATTCTGGATGAGTTCAAAGGTGCAGGAACACTGTATTTAGGATGTCTTTGCAGATATTCTGTGTCTCTAGCTTCAACACAGTGATATATATATATATATGCTCACTGATTTTTTGGTACATGCCAAGGGCAATAATCATTATGAGGATTTATTTCCAGATGTGCTAGAGGTAGTGTTGTGAAATACTTCAACACACTGGATTGCGGGTTTAAACCCCCTGCACTCTTACTCGTTAAAAACCAACAAATGCAATTCACTACTAAAAATTACTGCATTTTCTCCTAGAAAGAGCTCTCAATTAATGAAATGCCCCATTGAACTGGCCCTGATTATACAATGCAAGGAGAAGTCTTCTAAGCCAATACTTGTAACCAGAAAGAGGCTGTATTTCAATTATACAATATACAAAACAATACCATTTAACACAAAGATATAGTCCACACCTCAGCATGCACATGATGAGATTCTTGATATTAGATTAGTAAAAACAATATCAATGCACTGAGAGACGCTTAAGAATAAAGATGCATCAGCCTGACTGCATATTAGTTTTAAAGGGTTATCAGCAAATGCATTTAAAAGAAAAAATGTAAAGTCTTACCTCTTGATCGTAGTGGTGATTCAATATCCAGGACCTTAGTCAAGTCTCAGAGTTACTGTACCTCCTGTCTCAATTACAGGTGAAAAGTGAAAGGTATATTGCACTCAGCAGAAAGTTACCCCGAGCAAAGATTCCACCCATCCCAGAAAACAGCACTCCCATTTGGCAAAGCAGTGGGTGGAGGAAGCCTTTGCTACCATTATCAAACACAGAAATCGTTATAATTTAATTTTAAAAACATGGCTAAGCATGGGTTTAAAGTATATTCAACGGTGCAGGTGCATTCAAAGAAATAGAGTTTCCCAAGCCCTCAGAAAGAATTACCATTTCTAAAGATGTCTAGTTTCAAGCATTAACATCCAAACTACCTGTCTTAGCTGGAACAGGGAGTTTGCTAAGCCACCTGAAAGAATTACCATATCCAAAGATGTCTAGTTTCAAGCATTACCATCCAAAGTACCTGTCTTAGCTGGGCCAGGTAGTTTGCCAAGCCATGTGAAAGAATTACCATTTCCAAAGAAGTCTGTTGTAAGCCAGGTTCAATCATGACCATCCAAAGTACCGGTCGTCCCTTTGGGCGAGAGGGTTTCCTGTGTGTCTAGGATGTGTTCTTCCCTTAAACTTGGCCCTGATTATACAATAAAGGATAAGTAACCAGAAAGAGGTGGTATTTCGATTTTACAGTACATAAAAAATACATACATTCCACAGTGTTACAATATCACATTCCTGATATTAGATTAATAAAAAATATCAAGGCACTGAGGCTAATTAATAAAGATGCTTTTGACTGACTGGACCTTGGAGCAAGGTGTGTAAATTACAACAGACATCTTTAGAAATGGTAAATCTTTCAGGTGGCTTGGCAAATTTACTGCCCCACCTAAGACAGATACTTTGGATGTTAATGCTTGAAACTAGACATCACAACTGATCGTATTTTACTAGAGATTCTGTTTGGGATTCAGATGTGCATTCGGACAGCAATCCCTTTCAAGAAATGATACGTTCTGGATGAGGTCAAAGGTGCTGGAACACTGTATTTCGGATGCGAATGTGTGTCTGCATTTGTTGGTTTTTAAGGAGTAAGAGTGCAGGGGGTTTAAACCTGCAATCCAGTGTGATGAAGTATTTCACAACACTACCTCTAGCACATCTGGAAATAAATCCTCATAATGATTATTGCCCTGGGCATGTACCAAAAAATCAGTGAGCATATATATATATATATCACTGTGTTGAAGCTAGAGACACAGAATAACTGCAAACACATCATAAATACAGTGTTCCTGCAACTTTGAACTCATCCAGAATGTATCGTTTTTTGAAAGGGATTGCAGTCAGAATGCACAACTGAATCCCAAACAGAATCTCTAGTCAAATATGTTCATTTGTGAAACAGGCAAATGAGTCTCTCTGGGGCCCATTGCTCATTTTCAGACACATGTATGCAATACTTTTACCATGCGTTGAGCAATAGGGATTAAAGATACCAGATGTAAGGTTTAAAAGTGATTCTGAGGTGCAACAGATCAGCGATACAGCTAGGCATCTGAAATGCGGGGTTTGAGAGCCCTTCAGGGAACACCGTACCCTAAAGGTACCAGAAGTCAACTAGTGGACTTAGGTACTAATGCTTAGTACAAGCATTAAGTCACTGCCACCCCTGTTACAATGTGATTGCTACATATCTTCCATTCCTTTCATTACCTTTTACTTTTAAAAATGAACTCAAATTGTGTATAATGTAATAATTTAAGTAGAATAAAGTAGAAGTCATTCTGAGGTGCCACATGTGAGGGATACAGCTAGGCATCTGAAATGCAGGGTTTGAGAGCCCTTTAAGGAGCACTGCATCCATTGAGACAGACCCGTGCATGTTAAACAAATACATTCTAATAATATAATGATCCAGTGTGTTGCACTACTTCACTGCTTCACTGCTCTATGCCGTCTGGAAATAAATCCTCAGACTGCTTACTGCCCTGGGCATGTACCAAGACATTACAGGAGCACATCTATATATGCCACTGCCCTGGGCATGTACCAAGACATTACAGGAGACACACAATCGCATCCGAAATACAGTGTTCCAGCACCTTTGACCTCATCCAGAACGTATCATTTCTTGAAAGGGATTGCTGTCAGAATGCACAACTGAATCCCAAACAGAATCTCTAGTCAAATATGATCATTTGTGAAACAGGCAAATGAGTCTCTCAGGGGCCCATTGCTCATTTTCAGACACATGTATGCAATACTTTCACCATGCGTTGGGCAATAGGGATTAAAGATACCAGAGGTAAGGTTTAAAAGTGATTCTGAGGTGCAACACATCAGCGATACAGCTAGGCATCTGAAATGCGGGGTTTGAGAGCCCTTCAGGGAACACCGTACCCTAAAGGTACCAGAAGTTTACTAGTACAAGAATTAAGTCACAGTCATCCCTGTTACAATGTGATTGCTACATATCTGCATTTGTTGGTTTTTAAGGAGTAAGAGTGCAGGGGGTTTAAACCTGCAATCCAGTGTGATGAAGTATTTCACAACACTACCTCTAGCACATCTGGAAATAAATCCTCATAATGATTATTGCCCTGGGCATGTACCAAAAAATCAGTGAGCATATATATATATATAAACACATCCTAAATACAGTGCTCCTGCACCTAACCGTAACCCTAACCTACCTAATGATTTAAGTAGAATAGATTCTTATTATGTAATGATAAAGTGTGTTGCACTACTTCACTGCATCAAAGCTGTATGCCGTCTGGAAATAAATCCTCAGTCTACTTATTGCCCTGGGCATGTACCTATAAATCACTGAGCATATATATATATATCACTGTGTTGAAGCTAGAGACACAGAATCACTGCAAACACATCCTAAACACAGTGTTCTTGCACCTTTGACCTCATCCAGAACGTAACATTCTTCGAAAGGGATTGCTGTCCAAATGCACATCTGAATCCCAAACAGAATCTCTAGTAAAATATGATAATTTGTGAAACAGGCAAATGAGTGTCACAGGGGCCCATTCCTTATTGTTAGACACATATATACAAAGCTTTCACCATGCATTAAGCAATAGGGATTATAGACACCACAGGTAAGGTTAGAAGTCATTCTGAGGTGCCACATTTGAAGGATACAGCTAGGCATCTGAAATGCAGGGTTTGAGAGCCCTTCAGGAGCAATGCATCCTTTGAGACACACCTGTGCATGTTAAACAAATGATCATTTCCTTCAGCATTAGGGACTAAATATACTAAACGTATGATTCTAAAATGTTATTTTCACATATATTAATGTAATGTAATGCTTATGCTTTATAAACAAATCTAATTAAAAAAAGCTTAAGTTTTGTATTTATCTTGTACCATAGAACATGATTTTCTTTGTATTTCAAGCCCACAAAGTGTGCAAATGACGCACTACATGATATAAGGACGATTATCACATGCATATCGATATTATCTTTCTTATGAAAATACATTCCTTTCATTACCTTTTACTTTTTAAAATGAACTCAAATTGTGTATAATGTAATAATTTAAGTAGAATAGATTCTAATCATATAATGATCCAGTGTGTTGCACTAGTTCACTGCTTCACTGCTCTATGCCGTCTGGAAATAAATCCTCAGACTGCTTACTGCCCTGGGCATGTACCAAGAAATTACAGGAACACATCAATATACAGTATATCACTGCGTTGAAGCAGGAGACACACAATCGCATCCTAAATACAGTGTTCCAGCACCTTTGACCTCATCCAGAACGTATCATTTCTTGAAAGGGATTGCTGTCCGAATGCACATCTGAATCCTAAACAGAATCTCTAGTAAAATACGATCAGTTGTGATGTCTAGTTTCAAGCATTAACATCCAAAGTACTTGTCTTAGGTGGGGCAGTAAATTTGCCAAGCCACCTGAAAGAATTACCATTTCTACAAATGTCTGTTGTAATTTACACACCTTGCTCCAAGGTCCAGTCAGTCAAAAGCATCTTTATTAATTAGCTTCAGTACCTTGATATTTTTTATTAATCTAATATCAGGAATCTCACCATGTGCACGCTGAGCTGTGGAATATATGTATTTTTTATGTACTGTAAAATTGAAATACCACCTCTTTCTGGTTACTTATCCTTTATTGTATAATCAGGGCCAAGTTTAAGGGAAGAACACATCCTAGACACACAGGAAACCCTCTCGCCCAAAGGGACGACCGGTACTTTGGATGGTCATGATTGAACCTGGCTTACAACAGACTTCTTTGGAAATGGTAATTCTTTCACATGGCTTGGCAAACTACCTGGCCCAGCTAAGACAGGTACTTTGGATGGTAATGCTTGAAACTAGACATCTTTGGATATGGTAATTCTTTCAGGTGGCTTAGCAAACTCCCTGCTCCAGCTAAGACAGGTAGTTTGGATGTTAATGCTTGAAACTAGACATCTTTAGAAATGGTAATTCTTTCTGAGGGCTTGGGAAACTCTATTTCTTTGAATGCACCTGCACCGTTGAATATACTTTAAACCCATGCTTAGCCATGTTTTTAAAATTAAATTATAACGATTTCTGTGTTTGATAATGGTAGCAAAGGCTTCCTCCACCCACTGCTTTGCCAAAGGGGAGTGCTGTTTTCTGGGATGGGTGGAATCTTTGCTCGGGGTAACTTTCTGCTGAGTGCAATATACCTTTCACTTTTCACCTGTAATTGAGACAGGAGGTACAGTAACTCTGAGACTTGACTAAGGTCCTGGATATTGAATCACCACTACGATCAAGAGGTAAGACTTTACATTTTTTCTTTTAAATGCATTTGCTGATAACCCTTTAAAACTAATATGCAGTCAGGCTGATGCATCTTTATTCTTAAGCGTCTCTCAGTGCATTGATATTGTTTTTACTAATCTAATATCAAGAATCTCATCATGTGCATGCTGAGGTGTGGACTATATCTTTGTGTTAAATGGTATTGTTTTGTATATTGTATAATTGAAATACAGCCTCTTTCTGGTTACAAGTATTGGCTTAGAAGACTTCTCCTTGCATTGTATAATCAGGGCCAGTTCAATGGGGCATTTCATTAATTGAGAGCTCTTTCTAGGAGAAAATGCAGTAATTTTTAGTAGTGAATTGCATTTGTTGGTTTTTAACGAGTAAGAGTGCAGGGGGTTTAAACCCGCAATCCAGTGTGTTGAAGTATTTCACAACACTACCTCTAGCACATCTGGAAATAAATCCTCATAATGATTATTGCCCTTGGCATGTACCAAAAAATCAGTGAGCATATATATATATATCACTGTGTTGAAGCTAGAGACACAGAATATCTGCAAAGACATCCTAAATACAGTGTTCCTGCACCTTTGAACTCATCCAGAATGTATCGTTTTTTGAAAGGGATTGCTGTCAGAATGCACAACTGAATCCCAAACAGAATCTCTAGTCAAATGTGATCATTTGTGAAACAGGCAAATGAGTCTCTCAGGGGCCCATTGCTCATTTTCAGACACATGTATGCGATACTTTCACCATGTGTTGAGCAATAGGGATTAAAGATACCAGATGTAAGGTTTAAAAGTGATTCTGAGGTGCAACACATCAGCGATACAGCTAGGCATCTGAAATGCGGGGTTTGAGAGCCCTTCAAGGAACACCGTACCCTAAAGGTACCAGAAGTCCACTAGTGGACTTTGGTACTAATGCTTAGTACAAGCATTAAGTCACTGTCACCCCTGTTACAATGTGATTGCTACATATCTGCATTTGTTGGTTTTTAAGGAGTAAGAGTGCAGGGGGTTTAAACCTGCAATCCAGTGTGATGAAGTATTTCACAACACTACCTCTAGCACATCTGGAAATAAATCCTCATAATGATTATTGACTTGGGCATGTACCAAAAAATCAGTGAGCATATATATATATCACTGTGTTGAAGCTAGAGACACAGAATATCTGCAAAGACATCCTAAATACAGTGTTCCTGCAACTTTGAACTCATCCAGAATGTATCGTTTTTTGAAAGGGATTGCAGTCAGAATGCACAACTGAATCCCAAACAGAATCTCTAGTCAAATATGTTCATTTGTGAAACAGGCAAATGAGTCTCTCAGGGGCCCATTGCTCATTTTCAGACACATGTATGCGATACTTTTACCATGCTTGAGCAATAGGGATTAAAGATACCAGAGGTAAGGTTTAAAAGTGATTCTGAGGTGCAACACATCAGCGATACAGCTAGGCATCTGAAATGCGGGGTTTGAGAGCCCTTCAGGGAGCACCGTACCCTAAAGGTACCAGAAGTCCACTAGTGGACTTAGGTACTAATGCTTAATACAAGCATTAAGTCACTGTCACTCCTGTTACAATGTGATTGCTATATATCTTCCATTCCTTTCATTACCTTTTACTTTTTAAAATGAACTCAAATTGTGTATAATGTAATAATTTAAGTAGAATAAAGTAGAAGTCATTCTGAGGTGCCACATGTGAGGGATACAGCTAAGCATCTGAAATGTAGGGTTTGAGAGCCCTTTCAGGAGCACTGCATCCATTGAGACAGACCCGTGCATGTTAAACAAATGATCATTTCTTTCAGCATTAGAGACTAAATATACTAAACGTATGATGCTAAAACGTTATTTTCACATATATTAATGTAATAAATGATTGCTTATGCTTTATAAACAAATCTAATTAAAATAAAAGCTTAAGTTTTGTATTTATCTTTTACCATAGAACATGATTTTCTTTGTATTTCAAGCTCACAAAGTGACCAAATGACGCACTACATGATATAAGGAAGATTATCACATGCATATCGGTATTATCTTTCTTATGAAAATGCATTCCTTTCATTACCTTTTACTTTTAAAATGAACTCCAATTGTGTAGAATGTAATAATTTAAGTAGAATAGATTCCAATAATATAATGATCCAGTATGTTGCACTGGCCTGGTCAGCCTGGCCTGGGGGATGGTGCACATAGCACTTTCAGTGCTGGAGGTGTTAATGGGGGAGGTGTTGGAGATTGGCAGCTGTGGGGGATGGCTGGGTGAGTAGCTATCAGGGTTTGTAGCTTTTCCTTTGCATCTTGTCCTCTGTGGCCATGATTAAGAGGGACGGCCGGGGGCATTCGTATTGCATTCGTAAATTGCATTTGTTGGTTTTTAAGGAGTAATAGTGCAGGGGGTTTAAACCTGCAATCCAGTGTGATGAAGTATTTCACAACACTACCTCTAGCACATCTGGAAATAAAACCTCATAATGATTATTGCCCTGGGCATGTACCAAAAGATCAGGGAGCATATATATATATCACTGTGTTGAAGCTAGAGATACAGAATAACTGCAAACACATCCTAAATACAGTGTTCCTGCACCTTTGAACTCATCCAGAATGTATCGTTTTTTGAAAGGGATTGCTGTCAGAATGCACAACTGAATCCCAAACAGAATCTCTAGTCAAATATGATCATTTGTGAAACAGGCAAATGAGTCTCTCAGGGGCCCATTGCTCATTTTCAGACACATGTATGCGATACTTTTACCATGCGTTGAGCAATAGGGATTAAAGATACCAGAGGTAAGGTTTAAAAGTGATTCTGAGGTGCAACACATCAGCGATACAGCTAGGCATCTGAAATGCGGGGTTTGAGAGCCCTTCAGGGAGCACCGTACCCTAAAGGTACCAGAAGTCCACTAGTGGACTTAGGTACTAATGCTTAATACAAGCATTAAGTCACTGTCACCTCTGTTACAATGTGATTGCTACATATCTTCCATTCCTTTCATTACCTTTTACTTTTTAAAATGAACTCAAATTGTGTATAATGTAATAATTTAAGTAGAATAAAGTAGAAGTCATTCTGAGGTGCCACATGTGAGGGATACAGCTAAGCATCTGAAATGTAGGGTTTGAGAGCCCTTTCAGGAGCACTGCATCCATTGAGACAGACCCGTGCATGTTAAACAAATGATCATTTCTTTCAGCATTAGAGACTAAATATACTAAACGTATGATGCTAAAACGTTATTTTCACATATATTAATGTAATAAATGATTGCTTATGCTTTATAAACAAATCTAATTAAAATAAAAGCTTAAGATTTGTATTTATCTTGTACCATTGAACATGATTTTCTTTGTATTTCAAGCCCACAAAGTGACCAAATGACGCACTACATGATATAAGGAAGATTATCACATGCATATCGGTATTATCTTTCTTATGAAAATGCATTCCTTTCATTACCATTTACTTTTAAAATGAACTCCAATTGTGTAGAATGTAATAATTTAAGTAGAATAGATTCTAATAATATAATGATCAAGTGTGTTGCACTGGCCTGGTCAGCCTGGCCTGGGGGATGGTGCACATAGCACTTTCAGTGCTGGAGGTGTTAATGGGGGAGGTGTTGGAGATTGGCAGCTGTGGGGGATGGCTGGGTGAGTAGCTGTCAGGGTTTGTAGCTTTTCCTTTGCATCTTGTCCTCTGGGGCCATGATTAAGAGGGACGGCCGGGGGCATTCGTATTGCATTCGTAAATTGCATTTGTTGGTTTTTAAGGAGTAAGAGTGCAGGGGGTTTAAACCTGCAATCCAGTGTGTTAAAGTATTTCACAACACTACCTCTAGCACATCTGGAAATAAATCCTCATAATGATAATTGCCCTGGGCATGTACCAAAAAATCAGTGAGCATATATATATATATCACTGTGTTGAAGCTAGAGACACAGAATAACTGCAAACACATCATAAATACAGTGTTCCTGCACTTTGAACTCATCCAGAATGTATCGTTTTTTGAAAGGGATTGCAGTCAGAATGCACAACTGAATCCCAAACAGAATCTCTAGTCAAATATGTTCATTTGTGAAACAGGCAAATGAGTCTCTCAGGGGCCCATTGCTCATTTTCAGACACATGTATGCAATACTTTTACCATGCGTTGAGCAATAGGGATTAAAGATACCAGATGTAAGGTTTAAAAGTGATTCTGAGGTGCAACACATCAGCGATACAGCTAGGCATCTGAAATGCGGGGTTTGAGAGCCCTTCAAGGAACACCGTACCCTAAAGGTACCAGAAGTTTACTAGTGCAAACATTAAGTCACTGTAACCCCTGTTACTATGTGATTGCTACATATCTGCATTTGTTGGTTTTTAAGGAGTAAGAGTGCAGGGGGTTTAAACCTGCAATCCAGTGTGATGAAGTATTTCACAACACTACCTCTAGCACATCTGGAAATAAATCCTCATAATGATTATTGCCCTGGGCATGTACCAAAAAATCAGTGAGCATATATATATATATATCACTGTGTTGAAGCTAGAGACACAGAATAACTGCAAACACATCATAAATACAGTGTTCCTGCAACTTTGAACTCATCCAGAATGTATAGTTTTTTGAAAGGGATTGCTGTCAGAATGCACAACTGAATCCCAAACAGAATCTCTAGTCAAATGTGATCATTTGTGAAACAGGCAAATGAGTCTCTCAGGGGCCCATTGCTCATTTTCAGACACATGTATGCGATACTTTTACCATGCGTTGAGCAATAGGGATTAAAGATACCAGAGGTAAGGTTTAAAAGTGATTCTGAGGTGCAACACATCAGCGATACAGCTAGGCATCTGAAATGCGGGGTTTGAGAGCCCTTCAGGGAACACCGTACCCTAAAGGTACCAGAAGTCCACTAGTGGACTTAGGTACTGATGCTTAGTACAAGCATTAAGTCACTGTCACCCCTGTTACAATGTGATTGCTACATATCTTTCATTCCTTTCATTACCTTTTACTTTTAAAAATGAACTCAAATTGTGTATAATGTAATAATTTAAGCAGAATAACGTAGAAGTCATTCTGAGGTGCCACATGTGAGGGATACAGCTAGGCGTCTGAAATGCAGGGTTTGAGGGCCCTTTCAGGAGCACTGCATCCATTGAGACAGACCCGTGCATGTTAAACAAATAGATTCTAATAATATAATGATCTAGTGTGTTGCACTACTTCACTGCTTCACTGCTCTACGCCGTCTGGAAATATATCCTCAGACTGCTTACTGCCCTGGGCATGTACCAAGACATTACAGGAGAACATCTATATATGCCTCTGCGTTGAAGCAGGAGACACACATTTGCATCCGAAATACAGTGTTCCGGCACCTTTGACCTCATCCAGAACGTATCATTTCTTGAAAGGGATTGCTGTCCGAATGCACATCTGAATCCCAAACAGAATCTCTAGTAAAATACGATCAGTTGTGATGTCTAGTTTCAAGCATTAACATCCAAAGTATCTGTCTTAGGTGGGGCAGTAAATTTGCCAAGCCACCTGAAAGAATTACTTTTTCTAAAGATGTCTGTTGTAATTTACACACCTTGCTCCAAGGTCCAGTCAGTCAAAAGCATCTTTGTTAATTAGCCTCAGTGCCTTGATATTTTTAATTAATCTAATATCAGGAATATCACCATGTGCATGCTGAGCTGTGGAATGTATGTATTTTTTATGTACTGTAAAATCGAAATACCACCTCTTTCTGATTACTTATCCTTTATTGTATAATCAGGGCCAAATAAATCTAAATCAGTGTCACCTGCTGGGTTCAAAACGCCTTCAGGAGACACCAAATAGGAGGCACTGGACTATAAATACCCATCCATGTTATAACACACTCACCAAGGGTTTTTTAGTTTAACTCTGAGCTTTGAGATATTTAATACCTATGGTACCCATATTCACCCTTTATTTAAGGGAAGTACACATCCTAGACACACAGGAAACCCTCTCGCCCCAAGGGACGACCAGTACTTTGGATGGTCATGATTGAACCTGGCTTACAACAGACTTCTTTGGAAATGGTAATTCTTTCACATGGCTTGGCAAACTACCTGGCCCAGCTAAGACAGGTACTTTGGATGTTAATGCTTGAAACTAGACATCTTTGGATATGGTAATTCTTTCAGGTTGCTTAGCAAGCTCCCTGCTCCAGCTAAGACAGGTAGTTTGGATGTTAATGCTTGAAACTAGACATCTTTAGAAATGGTAATTCTTTCTGAGGGCTTGGGAAACTCTATTTCTTTGAATGCACCTGCACCGTTGAATATACTTTAAACCCATGCTTAGCCATGTTTTTAAAATTAAATTATAACGATTTCTGTGTTTGATAATGGTAGCAAAGGCTTCCTCCACCCACTGCTTTGCCAAAGGGGAGTGCTGTTTTCTGGGATGGGTAGAGTCTTTGCTCGGGGTAACTTTCTGCTGAGTGCAATATACCTTTCACTTTTCACCTGCAATCGAGACAGGAGGTACAGTAACTCTGAGACTTGACTAAGGTCCTGGATATTGAATCACCACTACGATCAAGAGGTAAGACTTTACATTTTTACTTTTAAATGCATTTGCTGATAACCTTTTAAAACTAATATGCAGTTAGGCAGATGCATCTTTATTCTTAAGCGTCTCTCAGTGCATTTATATTGTTTTTACTAATCTAATATCAAGAATATCACTGTGTTGAAGCTAGAGACACAGAATATCTGCAAACACATCCTAAATACAGTGTTCCTGCACCTTTGAACTCATCCAGAATGTATCGTTTTTTGAAAGGGATTGCTGTCAGAATGCACAACTGAATCCCAAACAGAATCTCTAGTCAAATGTGATCATTTGTGAATCAGGCAAATGAGTCTCTCAGGGGCCCATTGCTCATTTTCAGACACATGTATGCAATACTTTCACCATGTGTTGAGCAATAGGGATTAAAGATACCAGATGTAAGGTTTAAAAGTGATTCTGAGGTGCAACACATCAGCGATACAGCTGGGCATCTGAAATGCGGGGTTTGAGAGCCCTTCAGGGAACACCGTACCCTAAAGGTACCAGAAGTCCACTAGTGGACTTAGGTACTAATGCTTAGTACAAGCAAAAAGTCACTGTCACCCCTGTTACAATGTGATTGCTACATATCTTTCATTCCTTTCATTACCCTTTACTTTTAAAAATGAACTCAAATTGTGTATAATGTAATAATTTAAGTAGAATAAAGTAGAAGTCATTCTGAGGTGCCACATGTGAGGGATACAGCTAGGCATCTGAAATGCAGGGTTTGAGAGCCCTTTCAGGAGCACTGCATCCATTGAGACAGACCCGTGCATGTTAAACAAATAGATTCTAATAATATAATGATCCAGTGTGTTGCACTACTTCACTGCTTCACTGCTCTATGCCGTCTGGAAATAAATCCTCAGACTGCTTACTGCCCTGGGCATGTACCAAGAAATTACAGGAGCACATCAATATACAGTATATCACTGCGTTGAAGCAGGAGACACACAATCGCATCCTAAATACAGTGTTCCGGCACCTTTGACCTCATCCAGAACGTATCATTTCTTGAAAGGGATTGCTGTCCGAATGCACATCTGAATCCCAAACAGAATCTCTAGTAAAATACGATCAGTTGTGATGTCTAGTTTCAAGCATTAACATCCAAAGTACCTGTCTTAGGTGGGGCAGTAAATTTGCCAAGCCACCTGAAAGAATTACCATTTCTAAAGATGTCTGTTGTAATTTACACA
This sequence comes from Atractosteus spatula, assembly GCF_055471065.1. Classification (NCBI taxonomy): domain Eukaryota; kingdom Metazoa; phylum Chordata; class Actinopteri; order Semionotiformes; family Lepisosteidae; genus Atractosteus; species Atractosteus spatula. The sequence continues at coordinate 48,195 of NW_028296683.1, read as the reverse complement.
CCTTGCTCCAAGGTCCAGTCAGTCAAAAGCATCTTTATTAATTAGCCTCAGTGCCTTGATATTTTTTATTAATCTAATATCAGGAATCTCACCATGTGCATGCTGAGCTGTGGAAAGTATGTATTTTTTTATGTACTGTAAAATCGAAATACCACCTCTTTCTGGTTACTTATCCTTTATTGTATAATCAGGGCCAAGTAAAACTAAATCAGTGTCACCTGCTGGGTTCAAAACGCCTTCAGGGGACACCAAATAGGAGGCACTGGACTATAAATACCCATCCATGTTATAACACACTTACCAAGGGTTTTTTAGTTTAACTCTGAGCTTTGAGAGATTTAATACCTATGGTACCCATATTCACCCTTTATTTAAGGGAAGTACACATCCTAGACACACAGGAAACCCTCTCGCCCCAAGGGACGACCGGTACTTTGGATGGTCATGATTGAACCTGGCTTACAACAGACTTCTTTGGAAATGGTAATTCTTTCACATGGCTTGGCAAACTACCTGGCCCAGCTAAGACAGGTACTTTGGATGTTAATGCTTGAAGCTAGACATCTTTGGATATGGTAATTCTTTCAGGTGGCTTAGCAAACTCCCTGCTCCAGCTAAGACAGGTACTTTGGATGTTAATGCTTGAAACTAGACATCTTTAGAAATGGCAATTCTTTCTGAGGGCTTGGGAAACTCTATTTCTTTGAATGCACTTGCACCGTTGAATATACTTTAAACCCATGCTTAGCCATGTTTTTAAAATTAAATTATAACGATTTCTGTGTTTGATAATGGTAGCAAAGGCTTCCTCCACCCACTGCTTTGCCAAAGGGGAGTGCTGTTTTCTGGGAGGGGTGGAGTCTTTGCTCGGGGTAACTTTCTGCTGAGTGCAATATACCTTTCACTTTTCACCTGCAATCGAGACAGGAGGTACAGTAACTCTGAGACTTGACTAAGGTCCTGGATATTGAATCACCACTACGATCAAGAGGTAAGACTTTATATTTTTACTTTTAAATGCATTTGCTGATAACCTTTTAAAACTAATATGCAGTCAGGCAGATGCATCTTTATTCTTAAGCGTCTCTCAGTGCATTGATATTGTTTTTACTAATCTAATATCAAGAATCTCATCATGTGATTAATTGATTAATTGCAATAGTGTAACTGCAAATGAATATAGATGAGAATGTATGTTTGTTCATATGCAATGGCATGAGCAGTTTCTCATTGCAGTGGATTTTCAGGGCCAATTCATCTTCCATCTTATACTGAATATGAAAGGTAGTTGTTTCTATATGGACTCAGTCTTTGGAATTTGTATATATATATATTTCAGTGATCCCTCAGCCATTCCTTCTGTATTGTAATTCAATTTCTCTTTTAAAATTCCTTCCCCACTTCTAGGACCTGCAGTTGCTGAACTCCACAATGGCTCCTATTGGAAAGTCTGTGACTGAGACCAAGTAAGTGTTCACTTTTTTATGAAACCATTATTTATTTTGGAGCAATGACCAATTCTTATATAAATACAATGAAATCATTATGCTCAAACTATGAGAGAGAAAATTAAGGATAATTTAAGAAATCAGTCTTAGCTTGTTTCTATACACAGATGGTATAATTTATTTTCAAAGGAAACCCGCGAGGATTCCCCTGGTGTGCAAGATGTGCCTGAATACTTTTGATCAGCTTCCTGCTCACTTGAAGAGGGCGTGTATGAAGCACGCCACGGCAGAAGAGATCAGGATGGCCTCTCAACAGGCGAGGGAGGACATGATGAATCACCTGAAGAACGGGGTCATCGTGGATTACCACAGAATAGAAATTGTGTCTGGTGAGGCAAACAGGATAGCGGTTGTAAGACTGCTAGAGTCCTCGGGCCTTTTTGTACGTGGGAAGCCTGAAGACACATTGGCACGGTGAGATATTTTTAATATGTAAGGCTTCTGTAGTTTCTTTTTGAAATCATTGTTACAACATATTATGTAAAAGCATGTTGAAAAGAATCTACCTGCATTCCAGCGGCCCTGAGCAAGAGGCCACTGTCCAGGAGGAAGAGATGCCAGAGGCTGCTCCAGAAACTGAAGCAGAAGCGGAGGAGGAAGGGGAAGATGGGGAACAGTAAGACTCTCTGCTCAATAGGGTTTCTAGTGCTTTATTTTTTATTTGCACGTTGTATGTATAAAATTAGATTTTGTTTCACAGAGGCAAGAAAAAATGTAGCCTTAATTGGGATGTCAGTGAATTGGTAGATATACACATTCACACAGGGCCACATCTAAAGCCATTTTCTCCCAGAAGCCAACTAAGAAAACGGAAACACTTATAATACATGTAATTGTCCATGTGTCTTATATCTACAGGGTGTCAGTTAAAGGTAATCTAAAAGCTCTCCGAAAAAGAGTTGCCCTGGCTGGACTTTACAGAAAACACTCTCTTGATTCTCCTCTCCTGGCTGGCTTTAAACAATACCTTATCCAGGGCCTGGGAATGGTAAACTGCTCCAAGGAGGTAGGTATTTGGTACATGGTTTTACTCGGCTTAAACTTCACAGGATGTTGGTCATAAAAATAATGACTTTCTCTATATATGTTTTTCAGGTTGAAAATGTCTCCAGGTTCCTGTTTTTTATGGATCCATCAGATGTTTCCTTAAGTTTTCTGAAGGACATTTCCAAAATGCAGACATTTGTTTCCCAGTTGAAGATGACTGGGTTGTCTCACCAGACCATTGCAGGTTATATCATTAATATCAGCAGATTCCTGCTCTTCATCCGAAAAAACACTAACCTGCAAGTGGAGGATCCCAGTCTAGCTAAGAGTTTAATAGACTTCCAGAGCAATCTAAAGGATATAAAAAAGAGAAACAACAAGAGTGTCAGACAGGAAATAACCAGAAAGAGGTACTTTACTTATTAAATGTTGGTTCAACTTGTACTTGCTTTTCTATTCAAACACATGAATTTTGCCTTTTGGAGGCTGATAGTATTGTTCTCTCTCCCCCAGACTAACACAGCTGCAGAGTCCTCCACCTAAACTAAGCGATTGCTTGAAGGTGTTGAGTGTTGCAAAGAAAGATGTGCAGCGGATACTGGGCAAGACACACGCCTCTGCAGACATCACCACAAGTGAACGGATTGTTGTGATGCTTTACCTGCAGGCCATTCTCCAGCTGAAGCACCTTCAGCGCCCAGGGGTGGTAAAGAATATGACAGTAAGCATCCCTTCATACAACCAAGAATTTTGATTATAGATGTTCTTTTCGAGAAATTGTTTTTAATTAATATTTGTACTAAAAAAATCTTCTGAATTCAGGTCCTGGATTGGATACGGCGAAAAATTGTTGTGAATAAAAGTGGGCAAAACAGGGTAATAATCTCTGTCAAAGAGCGCATGGCTGCAACTCAGCGACTAGCTTCCTTTGCACTAAATGAAGAAGAGGAAAAGGTGAGTTGAAGGTTATATTTTGATATTTCATTGCTAAAAACTGTCTTTAGCATTCAATGGTATGTGAAGAATACTGCATTTAAACTGCATTTTTATTTTTTTTATTTTCTCAGATGTTTCACTGCTACTTCATTAACTTACGCTGTGATGCAAACTGCAGGATGGAAATAGAACATTTTTTTGTGTATGCAGGAGGAGAACCAGTTCACAATCCTACCTATGATCTGCGAAGACTGCATGAGAAGTAAATTGAATTATATAATTATTTTGATGTATTTTCTTTTTACTTTTCTGTGGCTTGAAAACAACTATTTTATATATGTTTGTTTTGCAGGTACCACCTACCACTGATTACTTGCTATGTTGCAAGAAGGGCATTTGAAATGGAAATAAAGAAGCTACCTATTGATCAGAAAACTGTCCTGAATGATTATTTAGGTGTTTCAAATGGAACTGTTGAAAACCTAGCCAGAAGGCTGACAGATGAGGACATGTGCTCAGCCAGCGAACTAATTCATGGCATTGTAGAAGCAGGATCTCTGTAAGTGTCACAGTGATATCCAAATTCAGTATTTGAAAGTCAATATTTAGGATAAACATAAATTTCTCATATTTTTTTAAACTTCAGTTCATCATCAGGAGAGCAATCTTCAGGCTATGGACAAGAACGTACAGCTGCTATACGGTAAGTTTTAATTCAATATCCCTCTTTCAGTTACCTTTTAGCCACTCTGTCTTAGATCTGAGATATTTAAGTTTTCTTTTTATAAATAGGTCCACTGTGGCAGCTGCTGCATATAGATGCCCAAAGATGGATGATGCTGCAGCCTTCCAGAAGCTGATACAGATTTTTCCCGTGACATTAGATGGGCAGCCTCCTAGAAAGAAAGAGCGCCTGAGAGTGACCGGCATTCACGATCGCCACTGTTACAATAGATGGAGAGCTGAGCAGAGGAAAAGGAGGCAACAGAACATATTCGGTAAGAACAGGATTTCTTCCCTTTTTAAAGAGTAATATTTCAAGAGTCTATTACTGGATATATTCTTTGGGTGGATTTCTGATATCTCACTACAGATCAATACAATAGACGGTTACCAACAGAAAGCCAAGTGACCCATTATATAGAAAAAATGGGATGGTCAACCAATACACCAGCTGTGTCCGAGGTACTTCAGAACTGGAAGCCGCATGTAGAAGTCCAACCAAATGGCAAGGACATTGAAAATCTGGTAAAACTCCAAACCTGGAGAGGCCTGCACATCGTTGACGATCCTGTGAAAGGGAAGAAGGTTATAACTTCCAGGCGTTTCCAGAAGGGAGAGGTGGTATGTGATTACCATGGCAAGGTTATCACAAAGACAGCTGGAGAAGCCCTAATGGCACAGATGGCAGAAGGAGACATGGGATATCTATTCTTTTTTGATGGACCTAAACAAAAAATGTGCATTGATTCGCGTGAAGAACACTGCACCTGCCACCCGGATATGGACACAATTGGAAGGCGCATAAATCATTCAAACAAAAAAGCCAACCTCAGACCAATTAAAGAATCTTTTGTAATTGACGAAAAGACTGACATAACAATTCTGTTCTTGGCAAAAAGAGAGATTGTAGTGGGAGAAGAGCTCCTATATGATTACGGTGTCTCCAGGAAGTCGTTTAATGGAGAAGGACAATCTCTGGAGTGGTTGGACGAATGATCATAAAATAAAGCTTTTATCTCCTCTGCCTCTCCACGGCAGAGGAGATCAGGATGACCTCTCAACAGGCGAGGAAGGACATGATAAATCACCTGAAAAACGGGGTCATCGTGGATTACAACAGAATAGAGATCGTGTCTGGTGAGGCAAACAGGACAGTGGTTGTAAGACTGCTGGAGTCCTTGGGCCTTTTTGTACATGGGAAGCCTGAAGACACATTGGCACGGTGAGATATTTTTAATTTGTAAGGCTTCTGTAGTTTCTTTTTGAAATCATTGTTACAACATATTATGTAAAAGCATGTTGAAAAGAATCTACCTAATAAAATAAAATAAATATGCCAACCTGTATCACAATCACAAACCCCTACTCTTAAGGGCGCTCCAGCCCTTCCTGATTTGCCTCATTCCCCGCATCTGTTCCTTGTTCCTACCCTGTTTCAGTTCAACTTTAAAAGCCAGGCGCTCACTTCACTCGAGGCTCTGCACCTGATCTCCGCATCGTGTGAGCCCGGGTCCTGGTTGTGCCTGGCTCCGTTGTGTTTTTAGCTTCCTGCTCCTGTTCCTGTTCCATTTGTTACTGCTAAAAAATGCCACATGCTTTAAACAAAACAAAAAAAGATTTAAAGATGTGAACCATTTCTTAAATTTGTTGACACTATCTGAACAGCACAGCATTCCCAGAATGGACAATGGAGTTTTCAGCAGCATTAGACGGGCAGCCTCTTGGGAAGAGAGAAGGAATGAGACCGACTGGACTTCATTAATGACACCGTTCTTATTGAAAGAGAACAGAAAGATAAGTCTGGATAATAATTCTTACTCTGATTTTATTATTATTTTCTTTCATTATCTACAAAATAGATTTTTGATAAGCTTCTTTTGAAACTGCCCAACATTACCAAACAGAAGATTGTTTTGGCAGGACACCATTTGTGCATCAAAAGCACCGGAGAGGTGTATATGACAGCCTATTTTCTGCCACTGAAATACTAATTGCTTCATTTCAGTTCATCCTTAGGCGAGCAGAAGAAAAAGAAGTTTGATGGAATTGGATGGAATTCCTCTTGGGAAGAAAGATAACAGAGACTGACTGGACTTCAAGAACAGCACCTTTCTGATTCACAGCGAACAGAACACAAAAGATGAGTCTAGGGAACAATTGCTTTATTTTCTTAATTAAAATTTCTGAAATGTTTAAGGACAACAGCAATGAACATTGTTAATGAGTTAGAGGTTAGATAGACCTGTATTTCCAGTGGTTTGTCATTTCGACAATGTTTTAAAATTGAATTTCTATAAAGTGGACACCCTTGACATACACAAAATGAAACCATTTCATTTTCATTTTGGAGCTAAACTGCAGGAAACATTTTTTCAGTAAACTGTTAAAAGCATATTATGGTCTGAAAGCCAAGATATTATTTGTGACCACATTAATTAATTACTTTTTAAACTGTAAAGCAATAATCTGCCAACATGGCTAGTTTCTATCACTGAGCTGGGATTTCTAGTTACGACAGAGATCAGTTTCTTAAACAGAATAAAATTGTCTCCATCCTGGAAATTCAGTCACGAATTTGAATAGGGCTTATGGTATTTGATCAGTTTCACAGCCTAATTCTACTGTATTCGTTTTTTAAATGATTCACAATTGTGAATATTAGAAATATTAATGCACAGAGTTCCTTAGGCTTTTATTTTTTAATTTTGTTGTCAACACAATCATAATGATTATGCATATGCTATTTTTTGTAGCTGTCACCTGCCATTCACTACCAGAAAAGATGCAAGGATGTACATGAAGAGGTGTGATGACCACGACGACAGTGCCGTGGCTCAGGACGAAATCACAAATTTTCACCTGCCTAACACCTTTGGAAGAAGAAATCAATAATACAGAAAAACCTCCAAACTATTTTTCTAATTGTATTATGTTAGCATACCCAGAGGGGTTGGGCAGCCAGTTGATCTTGGACCCCTAGAGGTTTTTTTTTCCTCCTAACTAAGGAGTTTTTGGTTCCTCTCCTCAGTTATCTTCTGGCTTTTACTCTTTCACATCATGTATCATCACCCAGCTATGTTAAGTGCCCCAGGTCAACCTTGTTATGAAAGATGTTATATAAAAATCAATTGAATTTAATTATACTAGTTGTGAATGCTGTCATATTTTATTGCCATAATTTCTAAAAAAATAATAAACATTATTGTGCAATTAGCTTTTTCAAGCTTTTGATTATCTATATAATTTCAATACAACTTCTAATTGTGATCATCATGAACAATGACTGCTTCTTGTTTTGGGATTAAAATAAATTTTTATAACTAAAAAATGTATGAAACAAACTGTGAGATTGCAATATATTAAAATTGGCCCCTCATTGTTCTGTGATTCTTACCAATTGCGCAGACCACAGCAGGTCAAAGGAATTCACAGATAACTCTACTCTGAGAATTTGGTAAGTTTAGTGAGGAGTGTTTAGTGAAGCGACCAGGGGTGAATATGATCATTTACCCCAAGTCCAGTAGTAGAAGCACTAAGTCAATGTCACCCTTGCTACAATGTGATTGCTACATATCTTCATTTGTTGGTTTTTAAGGAGTAAGAGTGCCGAGGGTCTAAATCTGCGATCCAGTGTGTTGAAGTATTTCACAACACTACCTGTAGCCCATCTGGAAATAAATCCTCATTCTGATTATTGCCCTGGGCATGTACCAATAAATCACTGAGCATATATATATATATATCACTGTGTTGAAGCTAGAGACACAGAATCACTGCAAACACATCCTAAATACAGTGCTCCTGCACCTAACCGTAACCCTAACCTACCTAATGATTTAAGTAGAATAGATTCTAATAATGTAATGATAAAGTGTGTTGCACTACTTCACTGCATCAAAGCTCTATGCCGTCTGGAAATAAATCCTCAGACTGCTTATTGCCCTGGGCATGTACCTATAAATCACTGAGCATATATATATATCACTGTGTTGAAGCTAGAGACACAGAATCACTGCAAACACATCCTAAACACAGTGTTCC
>NW_028296683.1:30000-35000 GCF_055471065.1 Atractosteus spatula | reverse complement strand
GATGCTGCGTTTAAAACCGGGGTTAATGGGCTTTAAATGAAAGCTCTGGGTCTCTGCTTTCATATGCATTTGGTTTTAAGCTTGTAGTTTGCACCGTTTTCGAGAAATTAACGAAAATATGTCATTCGTTTGGTCAATTTTCCAAAATATTAAACACATTTTTATTTGATGGCAGACATGATGCTGCGTTTAAAACCGAGGTTAAAGGACATTAAATGAAAGCTCTGGGTCTCTGCTTTCATATGCATTGGGTTTTAAGCTTGTAGTATGTACCGTTTTGGAGAAATTAACGGAATTATGTCATCCGTTTGGTCAACATTCTAAAATATTGGACTCATATTCTTATGATGGTGACATGATGCTGCTTTTAAAACCGGGGTTAATGGACATTAAATGAAAGGTCAGGATCTCTGCTTTCTCATGCAGTTGGTTTTAAGCTTGTAGATTGTACCGTTTTGGAGAAATTAACGGAAATATGTCATCCGTTTGATCAATATTCTAAAATATTGGACTCATATTCTTATGATGGCAGACATGATGCTGCGTTTAAAACCGGGGTTAATGGACATTAAATGAAAGCTCTGGGTCTCTGCTTTCACATGCATTTGGTTTTAAGCTTGTAGTTTGCACCGTTTTCGAGAAATTAACGAAAATATGTCATTCGTTTGATCAATATTCTATAATATTGGACTCATATTCTTATGATGGCAGACATGATGCTGCGTTTAAAACCGGGGTTAATGGGCTTTAAATGAAGCTCTGGGTCTCTGCTTTCATATGCATTTGGTTTTAAGCTTGTACTTTGCACCGTTTTGGAGAAATTAACGAAAATATGTCATTCGTTTGGTCAATTTTCCAAAATTTTAAACACATTTTCATTTGATGGCAGACATGATGCTGCGTTTAAAACCGCGGTTAAAGGACATTAAATGAAAGCTCTGTGTCTCTGCTTTCATATGCATTGGGTTTTAAGCTTGTAGTATGTACCGTTTTGGAGAAATTAACGGAAATATGTCATCCGTTTGGTCAATATTCTAAAATATTGGACTCATATTCTTATGATGGTGACATGATGCTGCGTTTAAAACCGGGGTTAATGGACATTAAATGAAAGCTCTGGATCTCTGCTTTCTCATGCATTTGGTTTTAAGCTTGTAGTTTGCACCGTTTTGGAGAAATTAACGAAAATATGTCATTCGTTTGATCAATATTCTAAAATATTGGACTCATATTCTTATGATGGCAGACATGATGCTGCGTTTAAAACCGGGGTTAATGGGCTTTAAATGAAAGCTCTGGGTCTCTGCTTTCATATGCATTTGGTTTTAAGCTTGTAGTTTGCACCATTTTGGAGAAATTAACGAAAATATGTCATTCGTTTGGTCAATTTTCCAAAATATTAAACACATTTTTATTTGATGGCAGACATGATGCTGCGTTTAAAACCGGGGTTAAAGGACATTAAATGAAAGCTCTGTGTCTCTGCTTTCATATGCAATGGGTTTTAAGCTTGTAGTATGTACCGTTTTGGAGAAATTAACGGAAATATGTCATCCGTTTGGTCAACATTCTAAAATATTGGACTCATATTCTTATGATGGTGACATGATGCTGCGTTTAAAACCGGGGTTAATGGACATTAAAAGAAAGCTCTGGGTCTCTGCTTTCACATGCATTTGGTTTTAAGCTTGTAGATTGCACCGTTTTGGAGAAATTAACGGAAATATGTCATCCGTTTGGTCAATATTCTAAAATATTGGACTCATATTCTTATGATGGCAGACATGATGCTGCTTTTAAATCCGGGGTTAATGGGCTTTAAATGAAAGCTCTGGGTCTCTGCTTTCATATGCATTTGGTTTTAAGCTTGTAGTTTGCACCGTTTTGGAGAAATTAACGAAAATATGTCATTCGTTTGGTCAATTTTCCAAAATATTAAACACATTTTTATTTGATGGCAGACATGATGCTGCGTTTAAAACCGGGGTTAAAGGACATTAAATGAAAGCTCTGTGTCTCTGCTTTCATATGCATTGGGTTTTAAGCTTGTAGTATGTACCGTTTTGGTGAAATTAACGGAATTATGTCATCCGTTTGGTCAACATTCTAAAATATTGGACTCATATTCTTATGATGGTGACATGATGCTGCGTTTAAAACCGGGGTTAATGGACATTAAATGAAAGCTCTGGGTCTCTGCTTTCTCATGCATTTGGTTTTAAGCTTGTAGATTGTACCGTTTTGGAGAAATTAACGGAAATATGTCATCCGTTTGGTCAATATTCTAAAATATTAGACTCATATTCTTATGATGGCAGACATGATGCTGCTTTTAAATCCGGGGTTAATGGACATTAAATGAAAGCTCTGGGTCTCTGCTTTCATATGCATTTGGTTTTAAGCTTGTAGTTTGCACCGTTTTGGAGAAATTAACGAAAATATGTCATACGTTTGATCAATATTCTATAATATTGGACTCATATTCTTATGATGGCAGACATGATGCTGCGTTTAAAACCGGGGTTAATGGGCTTTAAATGAAAGCTCTGGGTCTCTGCTTTCATATGCATTTGGTTTTAAGCTTGTACTTTGCACCGTTTTGGAGAAATTAACGAAAATATGTCATTCGTTTGGTCAATTTTCCAAAATTTTAAACACATTTTCATTTGATGGCAGACATGATGCTGCGTTTAAAACCGCGGTTAAAGGACATTAAATGAAAGCTCTGTGTCTCTGCTTTCATATGCATTGGGTTTTAAGCTTGTAGTATGTACCGTTTTGGAGAAATTAACGGAAATATGTCATCCGTTTGGTCAATATTCTAAAATATTGGACTCATATTCTTATGATGGTGACATGATGCTGCGTTTAAAACCGGGGTTAATGGACATTAAATGAAAGCTCTGGATCTCTGCTTTCTCATGCATTTGGTTTTAAGCTTGTAGTTTGCACCGTTTTGGAGAAATTAACGAAAATATGTCATTCGTTTGATCAATATTCTAAAATATTGGACTCATATTCTTATGATGGCAGACATGATGCTGCTTTTAAATCCGGGGTTAATGGGCTTTAAATGAAAGCTCTGGGTCTCTGCTTTCTCATGCATTCGGTTTTAAGCTTGTAGATTGCACCGTTTTGGAGAAATTAACGAAAATATGTCATTCGTTTGATCAATATTCTAAAATATTGGACTCATATTCTTATGATGGCAGACATGATGCTGCGTTTAAAACCGGGGTTAATGGGCTTTAAATGAAAGCTCTGGGTCTCTGCTTTCATATGCATTTGGTTTTAAGCTTGTAGTTTGCACCATTTTGGAGAAATTAACGAAAATATGTCATTCGTTTGGTCAATTTTCCAAAATATTAAACACATTTTTATTTGATGGCAGACATGATGCTGCGTTTAAAACCGGGGTTAAAGGACATTAAATGAAAGCTCTGGGTCTCTGTTTTCATATGCATTGGGTTTTAAGCTTGTAGTATGCACCGTTTTGGAGAAATTAACGGAAATATGTCATCCGTTTGGTCAATATTCTAAAATATTAGACTCATATTCTTATGATGGCAGACATGATGCTGCTTTTAAATCCGGGGTTAATGGACATTAAATGAAAGCTCTGGGTCTCTGCTTTCATATGCATTTGGTTTTAAGCTTGTAGTTTGCACCGTTTTCGAGAAATTAACGAAAATATGTCATTCGTTTGGTCAATATTCCAAAATATTAAACACATGTTTATTTGATGGCAGACATGATACTGCGTTTAAAACCGGGGTTAAAGGACATTAAATGAAAGCTCTGGGTCTCTGCTTTCACATGCATTGGGTTTTAAGCTTGTAGTATGCACCGTGTAGGAGAAATTAACGGAAATATGTCATCCGTTTGGTCAATATTCTAAAATATTAGACTCATATTCTTATGATGGCAGACATGATGCTGCTTTTAAATCCGGGGTTAATGGACATTAAATGAAAGCTCTGGGTCTCTGCTTTCATATGCATTTGGTTTTAAGCTTGTAGTTTGCACCGTTTTCGAGAAATTAACGAAAATATGTCATTCGTTTGGTCAATTTTCCAAAATATTAAACACATTTTTATTTGATGGCAGACATGATGCTGCGTTTAAAACCGGGGTTAAAGGACACTGAATGAAAGCTCTGGGTCTCTGCTTTCACATGCATTTGGTTTTAAGCTTGTAGTATACACCGTTTTGGAGAAATTAACGAAAATATGTCATCCGTTTGGTCAATATTCTAAAATATTGGACTCATATTCTTATGATGGTGACATGATGCTGCGTTTAAAACCGGGGTTAATGGACATTAAATGAAAGCTCTGGGTCTCTGCTTTCACATGCATTTGGTTTTAAGCTTGTAGATTGCACCGTTTTGGAGAAATTAACGAAAATATGTCATACGTTTGGTCAATATTCTAAAATATTGGACTCATATTCTTATGATGGCAGACATGATGCTGCTTTTAAACCCGGGGTTAATGGACATTAAATGAAAGCTCTGGGTCTCTGCTTTCACATGCATTTGGTTTTAAGCTTGTAGTATGCACCGTTTTGGAGAAATTAACGGAAATATGTCATCCGTTAGGTAAATTTTCCAAAATATTGGACTCATTTTCTTATGATGGCAGACATGATGCTGCTTTTAAACCCGGGGTTAATGGACATTAAATGAAAGCTCTGGATCTCTGCTTTCACATGCATTTGGTTTTAAGCTTGTAGTATGCACCGTTTTGGAAATATTAATGAAAATATGCCATCCGTTTCGTCAAAATTCGAAAATATTGGACTCATTCTTATGATGGCAGACATGATGTTGCGTTTAAAACCGGGGTTAATGGACATTAAATGAAAGCTCTGTGTCTCTGCTTTCATATGCATTGGGTTTTAAGCTTGTAGTATACACCGTTTTGGAGAAATTAACGGAAATATGTCATCCTTTTGGTCAATATTCTAATATATAGGACTCATATTCTTATGATGGCAGA
>NW_028296683.1:22500-25000 GCF_055471065.1 Atractosteus spatula | reverse complement strand
CGGTCGTAAAAAAGACTAAGTCCCGCGGGTGACCAGGCCTCCGAAAAGCCGGTCGTAAAAAAGACTAAGTCCCCCGGGTGACCAGGCCCCTATAAAGCCGATCGTAAAAAAGACTAAGTCCCCCGGGTGACCAGGCCCCTATAAAGCCGATCGTAAAAAAGACTAAGTCCCCCGGGTGACCAGGCCCCTATAAAGCCGATCGTAAAAAAGACTAAGTCCCCCGGGTGACCAGGCCCCTATAAAGCCGGTCGTAAAAAAGACTAAGTCCCCCGGGTGACCAGGCCCCTATAAAGCCGATCGTAAAAAAGACTAAGTCCCCCGGGTGACCAGGCCCCTATAAAGCCGATCGTAAAAAAGACTAAGTCCCCCGGGTGACCAGGCCTCCGAAAAGCCGATCGTAAAAAAGACTAAGTCCCCCGGGTGACCAGGCCCCTATAAAGCCGGTCGTAAAAAAGACTAAGTCCCCCGGGTGACCAGGCCCCTATAAAGCCGATCGTAAAAAAGACTAAGTCCCCCGGGTGACCAGGCCCCTATAAAGCCGATCGTAAAAAAGACTAAGTCCCCCGGGTGACCAGGCCTCCGAAAAGCCGATCGTAAAAAAGACTAAGTCCCCCGGGTGACCAGGCCCCTATAAAGCCGATCGTAAAAAAGACTAAGTCCCCCGGGTGACCAGGCCCCTATAAAGCCGGTCGTAAAAAAGACTAAGTCCCCCGGGTGACCAGGCCCCTATAAAGCCGATCGTAAAAAAGACTAAGTCCCCCGGGTGACCAGGCCCCTATAAAGCCGATCGTAAAAAAGACTAAGTCCCCCGGGTGACCAGGCCCCTATAAAGCCGATCGTAAAAAAGACTAAGTCCCCCGGGTGACCAGGCCCCTTTAAAGCCGATCGTAAAAAAGACTAAGTCCCCCGGGTGACCAGGCCCCTATAAAGCCGATCGTAAAAAAGACTAAGTCCCCCGGGTGACCAGGCCCCTATAAAGCCGATCGTAAAAAAGACTAAGTCCAGCGGGTGACCAGGCGTCCCGAATCTGTCGGGGGTGACCAGGTGGCCGGCCCGCTGGACGGCGCTGAATGGGTCTAAATAATCGGAAGGGGGCTTAAGTCTGCAGCAGGGGGCATGGCCGGAGTCCATCCCCAGGCGGGGGGCATATTTCCCGGGCAGGGAGGCTTGGATCCCCCTGTCTGAACCGAAAGCACTGCTCGCGGTCGAACCGGGAGCCGGGTGCCTCAGACGCCGCTGCTGTGGTGCTTTTCCCCTTTTCACAAGCCTGGAGGCTTGGCCCAGGCCTAGCAGGAGGCATGCAACCGCCTGAGAGCGCTCCCGGGGTGAAAAAAAGACTTTTTCGTTTTCATGGAGCTTTTAAGGGGATGAATCCACCCCGCTCAAGCCCAGGCAGAGCTCCACAAGCTGGGCTTGGATTCCAGGTTCGCTCCCTTGCAGGCACCGGGTACGGAAGTTGCGGTGGCGTATCTCCGGGTATGTGGGAGTACCGAAAGTCGAGTGGTGTGGTCCCGGGTATGTGGGAGGACCGATTCTGGAGTGGTGTGGTCCCGGGTATGTGGCAGGACCGAAACTCGGGTGGCTTTGTCCCAGGCACGTGGGCAGGCCGAGTCAGCGGTGGCGTGGTCCCGGGTACGAGGGAGAGGCCGAAACAGGGGTGGCCTCTCCCCAGGCACGCAGGGAGCCTGTCAGAGGGCGGCCAGCCCCGCAGCTGTGCGGGGGGCGCCCTCGGCACCCCGGCCTGCCCCAGGGCAGGCGGGGGAGCCTGACAGAGGGCGGCCAGCCCCGCAGGTGTGCGGGGGGCGCCCTCGGCACCCCGGCCTGCCCCAGGGCAGGCGGGGGAGCCTGACAGAGGGCGGCCAGCCCCGCAGGTGTGCGGGGGGCGCCCTCGGCACCCCGGCCTGTCCCAGGGCAGGCGGGGGAGCCTGACAGAGGGCGGCCAGCCCCGCAGGTGTGCGGGGGGCGCCCTCGGCACCCCGGCCTGCCCCAGGGCAGGCGGGGGAGCCTGACAGAGGGCGGCCAGCCCCGCAGGTGTGCGGGCTGAGCCCTCGGCACCCCGGCCTGTCCCAGGGCAGGCGGGGGAGCCTGACAGAGGGCGGCCAGCCCCGCAGGTGTGCGGGGGGCGCCCTCGGCACCCCGGCCTGCCCCAGGGCAGGCGGGGGAGCCTGACAGAGAGCGGCCAGCCCCGCAGGTGTGCGGGGGGCGCCCTCGGCACCCCGGCCTGCCCCAGGGCAGGCGGGGGAGCCTGACAGAGGGCGGCCAGCCCCGCAGCTGTGCGGGCTGAGCCCTCGGCACCCCGGCCTGCCCCAGGGCAGGCGGGGGAGCCTGACAGAGGGCGGCCAGCCCCGCAGGTGTGCGGGGGGCGCCCTCGGCACCCCGGCCTGCCCCAGGGCAGGCGGGGGAGCCTGACAGAGGGCGGCCAGCCCCGCAGGTGTGCGGGCTGAGCCCTCGGCACCCCGGCCTGCCCCAGGGCAGGCGGGGGAGCCTGACAGAGGGCGGC
>NW_028296683.1:10000-12500 GCF_055471065.1 Atractosteus spatula | reverse complement strand
AGTCCCCCGGGTGACCAGGCCCCTATAAAGCCGATCGTAAAAAAGACTAAGTCCCCCGGGTGACCAGGCCCCTATAAAGCCGATCGTAAAAAAGACTAAGTCCCCCGGGTGACCAGGCCCCTTTAAAGCCGATCGTAAAAAAGACTAAGTCCCCCGGGTGACCAGGCCCCTATAAAGCCGATCGTAAAAAAGACTAAGTCCCCCGGGTGACCAGGCCCCTATAAAGCCGATCGTAAAAAAGACTAAGTCCAGCGGGTGACCAGGCGTCCCGAATCTGTCGGGGGTGACCAGGTGGCCGGCCCGCTGGACGGCGCTGAATGGGTCTAAATAATCGGAAGGGGGCTTAAGTCTGCAGCAGGGGGCATGGCCGGAGTCCATCCCCAGGCGGGGGGCATATTTCCCGGGCAGGGAGGCTTGGATCCCCCTGTCTGAACCGAAAGCACTGCTCGCGGTCGAACCGGGAGCCGGGTGCCTCAGACGCCGCTGCTGTGGTGCTTTTCCCCTTTTCACAAGCCTGGAGGCTTGGCCCAGGCCTAGCAGGAGGCATGCAACCGCCTGAGAGCGCTCCCGGGGTGAAAAAAAGACTTTTTCGTTTTCATGGAGCTTTTAAGGGGATGAATCCACCCCGCTCAAGCCCAGGCAGAGCTCCACAAGCTGGGCTTGGATTCCAGGTTCGCTCCCTTGCAGGCACCGGGTACGGAAGTTGCGGTGGCGTATCTCCGGGTATGTGGGAGTACCGAAAGTCGAGTGGTGTGGTCCCGGGTATGTGGGAGGACCGATTCTGGAGTGGTGTGGTCCCGGGTATGTGGCAGGACCGAAACTCGGGTGGCTTTGTCCCAGGCACGTGGGCAGGCCGAGTCAGCGGTGGCGTGGTCCCGGGTACGAGGGAGAGGCCGAAACAGGGGTGGCCTCTCCCCAGGCACGCAGGGAGCCTGTCAGAGGGCGGCCAGCCCCGCAGCTGTGCGGGGGGCGCCCTCGGCACCCCGGCCTGCCCCAGGGCAGGCGGGGGAGCCTGACAGAGGGCGGCCAGCCCCGCAGGTGTGCGGGGGGCGCCCTCGGCACCCCGGCCTGCCCCAGGGCAGGCGGGGGAGCCTGACAGAGGGCGGCCAGCCCCGCAGGTGTGCGGGGGGCGCCCTCGGCACCCCGGCCTGTCCCAGGGCAGGCGGGGGAGCCTGACAGAGGGCGGCCAGCCCCGCAGGTGTGCGGGGGGCGCCCTCGGCACCCCGGCCTGCCCCAGGGCAGGCGGGGGAGCCTGACAGAGGGCGGCCAGCCCCGCAGGT
Organism: Atractosteus spatula; assembly: GCF_055471065.1. Classification (NCBI taxonomy): domain Eukaryota; kingdom Metazoa; phylum Chordata; class Actinopteri; order Semionotiformes; family Lepisosteidae; genus Atractosteus; species Atractosteus spatula. Next base: position 11,220 of record NW_028296683.1, on the reverse strand, counting down.
GTGCGGGCTGAGCCCTCGGCACCCCGGCCTGTCCCAGGGCAGGCGGGGGAGCCTGACAGAGGGCGGCCAGCCCCGCAGGTGTGCGGGGGGCGCCCTCGGCACCCCGGCCTGCCCCAGGGCAGGCGGGGGAGCCTGACAGAGAGCGGCCAGCCCCGCAGGTGTGCGGGGGGCGCCCTCGGCACCCCGGCCTGCCCCAGGGCAGGCGGGGGAGCCTGACAGAGGGCGGCCAGCCCCGCAGCTGTGCGGGCTGAGCCCTCGGCACCCCGGCCTGCCCCAGGGCAGGCGGGGGAGCCTGACAGAGGGCGGCCAGCCCCGCAGGTGTGCGGGGGGCGCCCTCGGCACCCCGGCCTGCCCCAGGGCAGGCGGGGGAGCCTGACAGAGGGCGGCCAGCCCCGCAGGTGTGCGGGCTGAGCCCTCGGCACCCCGGCCTGCCCCAGGGCAGGCGGGGGAGCCTGACAGAGGGCGGCCAGCCCCGCAGGTGTGCGGGGGGCGCCCTCGGCACCCCGGCCTGCCCCAGGGCAGGCGGGGGAGCCTGACAGAGGGCGGCCAGCCCCGCAGCTGTGCGGGCTGAGCCCTCGGCACCCCGGCCTGCCCCAGGGCAGGCGGGGGAGCCTGACAGAGGGCGGCCAGCCCCGCAGCTGTGCGGGCTGAGCCCTCGGCACCCCGGCCTGCCCCAGGGCAGGCGGGGGAGCCTGACAGAGGGCGGCCAGCCCCGCAGGTGTGCGGGCTGCGCCCTCGGCACCCCGGCCTGCCCCAGGGCAGGCGGGGGAGCCTGACAGAGGGCGGCCAGCCCCGCAGGTGTGCGGGGGGCGCCCTCGGCACCCCGGCCTGTCCCAGGGCAGGCGGGGGAGCCTGACAGAGGGCGGCCAGCCCCGCAGGTGTGCGGGGGGCGCCCTCGGCACCCCGGCCTGACCCAGGGCAGGCGGGGGAGCCTGACAGAGGGCGGCCAGCCCCGCAGGTGTGCGGGGGGCGCCCTCGGCACCCCGGCCTGCCCCAGGGCAGGCGGGGGAGCCTGACAGAGGGCGGCCAGCCCCGCAGGTGTGCGGGGGGCGCCCTCGGCACCCCGGCCTGCCCCAGGGCAGGCGGGGGAGCCTGACAGAGGGCGGCCAGCCCCGCAGGTGTGCGGGCTGAGCCCTCGGCACCCCGGCCTGCCCCAGGGCAGGCGGGGGAGCCTGACAGAGGGCGGCCAGCCCCGCAGGTGTGCGGGCTGAGCCCTCGGC